>NC_038045.1:35612954-35721838 GCF_002211085.1 Panicum hallii | reverse complement strand
CCAGCGAAGGCAAGCCCCGGACATAACCCCTACTTTATTACACTGCAACCTATACTATTTTTTATATATCTCCTTATGCATTACGTTCTTAGGAGTTGTTTGGAAACTTAGTTGCATTATTCTAGGAACCAATGTATTGAACACTAGAACTTGAGTCCGAATAGCTGCTCTGCTTATAGGACCGGTAGAAGACGAGTAATTTCCTGTCACTCGCGCGATATAGGAGTTGTAATGTTTACGTTCCTGTTATCACTATAAGGATGACGGACGGGAGTTGTGAGGTATCATGGTTGAGATGATACCCCGTCTGTGTTGTGGAATTTGATAAGGTCGCAGTGTGGTAGCGGTGGTTAAGCGTTTGAAAGTACTAGCCACATGCCGTGAAATATGGTAAGCGGTAAGCCTAGTAACCGATCGGCCCGAGGAGTGGACATACCTCCCACCACATGTATTTGCTTCTTTTTGTTACTTTGTTCGACGTGTAGGCATACGTGCTGCTGGGCAACCAGGAGTACGGGTTTTGTAGTCGCGCTACAGACGTACGTCCTGCACTTTGGAAGTGCGTATGACCTGCAGTCGCTTGTGGTGGCCCTGATCCACGAGTCGAAATGAAAGGCAAACGGTTGCTTCGGAACGACCCTGTGGTGTTCCAAGCGTGTGTGTTAGGTTTACCTTGCAAGGGTTGAATCTCGATTCAGAATCGTCCGCCTCTCACGATGTATGAGACTGCTTATCCCCTTTATCACATAGAGTAACAAGAGCAATTATGTGATTATCAAAGATGATGTTTGAGTAAAGATTCTACCATGTTTGAATAGTTATAGGTGCTTACATAGAATGGTTAATCAACTAGAACCTGAAAGTTAAAAGTTGAAATTAAGGATCTACTCTTTGTTGCTTTTCAGCTAAAAACTCTACCCAAAGCTAAAGGCCATCATGAGTCTAGTTATGGGCTAAGGTATACCCAATTCCGGGTAAGTCTTGTTGAGTATTAGTATACTCAGCCTTGCTTTTGTTGATTTACTTCAGGTAATCCTCCTGATGAGCCAGCATTCATTACACCGTGGCCCTATCCTTTGCCTGATGGTTGGTCCGTGGAATGGGATCCGTCCCCGGCCAACACAGATTCCGCCGAGTGATATCATGCCAGGGCTAGCATGATATCTGTAATAACGACGTGTACAATGTCTACGTTTTCCAAACTCCGCTGCTTTGACTAGAAACTTAAACTTGTTTTGTAATAATCTCTCCTCAGTGGGAGCTAATGTTACTTTATGTATTTTTGTATTATAACTGCCTGTGGTGTAAATTATTTTGGCATTATATCTCTGGACTCACCTTCGTGTGAGGTACCTTGTTGGATCCTGAGTTCGGTGGTTTATCGGGACGTTACCCGACAGACCAATGGTATTATACCGTTTGAAGTACGAGGTAGCCCTCCGGCGAGGACTCGCGTACTTGAGTCGGTATAATTCAGGTTGGTTCTGCCACAGCTGGTATCAGAGCTAACAAGTGTACCCTAGAGATATAATTAGCCTAAAAAAATAATTTTTAGTATAAAATTTGATTAATCAAGTATTTGTGAACTACGTTGATTTGTTAAGGATTATGTATAGTGCGTAAGCCCTAGGGTAATGATATTATGGGAATTAGAGGTGGCTGTAATATATATATATATATGACTCTAACTTCCAGCATTACTTTTCTGTTGAAACTTAATTTCATGCACAATTCAATTTTACTTTCTGTAACGACATCTTCGATCGTGAGGTAAGAAGGTAAGGATCCTCAGCCAACTGAGGGAGCTTGGCCTTCCTGTCGGTGATGCGAACCGAACGCTGTTTCTCAAGCAGTGGCCTACTTGAGATGCTGCCAATGTGCCAACTTCGGTTAACTACATTGGGAGTATATGGTTTGGCGCAGGGTATGGCGATCGCTGTTCATACCCCCGCATTTTTGCGGTACCCCCGTGAATACATTATCCAATAACGTATGTTAACGTTGTCTGTACGGCGGTAATTGTACAGATGCTGTTTCTATAGTAAACAGTAATGAATGGGGACGCTTTCATGACATGCTGGCATGAAAGGTTCATTGGATATATATATATATGCATTGTGGTTTTCTGCAGGTACACTAACCACGATTCCGAAACTAGGACGGATAGGATTTATCGACTAGTTAATAGAGAGAGACGTATTTATATTGTGCCACCGTAACTAACCACGTAAGACCAAGATTACTTGGCAGTTAATCTTTATTTGTGAGATCGATTAGTACGTGCATGCATAATCCATTAATCAACTAAATTGAATGCTTAAATTGATGCTTCCTAAGAAATAGGCAACATGTTGGTATTTCTTAATTTAGGTAAGTAAGAATTTTTAGTTGGGTATCTTAGGCATCCATCTGATTTCCAGCCTTTGCGGTTATCAGAATTAGCTATTTTAATCCATTTTACCTTGAAAATTTTCTCAACAGGGTAAAAATATCTTACCATTTGCATTGTTGTCGCAAATGGCTGCTCCTACTAATACCTTTTGGGATCAGGAGGGGCACTTTCACACCAATGGTTTACATTGGGAAGGGTTTCCTCGTCTTTTGTGGGAGTCATTGAGTATGTTTCATTATACAGAGCCTCCTCTGTATGATGGGGTAGAATATCGTGAAGAAGGAGTTCCCCGCTGCAGGGTTAAGATGATAATTCCTCAACACCCTTTCCGCTCCTTATGGCCTCCCATAGAAGTGGAAGTGGTTGGATATCGTCTAGTGGATACTCTTGAAACTGCTGCTTTAGAAGCTATCAAACTCTTCTGCAATCAACATCCGATTGAAGTGGCCGCATATCCTATTGGGTTATTTCCTACCATCGACCCAGGTAATTCGGACTGGGATTTTCGGACAGACCATCATGGTCATCTGCTAGGAGATCTGGCTGAAGAGACCGTCCGTATCGTTACCAGGTTCCTGGATGTGCAATACCATTACCAGATGCTACTGCGTCATGGGGTGAGTCAGATAACTGGTGTGGCTCAAAGCCACTATCGTAATGCTGACCATCAAGTAACCCAAATAGAAGAATTACAAGCCTTGGTAACACAAAAGGATGAAATCATTGCAGCAAGGGATGAGACAATCCTTCATCGTGAAGATCAGATCAATGAGAGCAGCAACCGATACTTCCCGCTATACCCATAGTACCTGAAGAAGAAGAAGAAGATCCAGAGGAGATTGAGGGTGTTTCAGAGATTGATTCTGAGCATGGGGATCCTGTTCTAAGTCCCTATCACTCTCCCTCTGGCAGTCAATCATCTGTAGGAAATTTCGACGATTTTTAGTAAATCGTCGACTTTCGAGATGTAATCCAAGGAAATGTAATAGTTTAAGTAGTTAAACCTCGCGCCATTTGATGTAACATAGATGGCCTATGTAGTGAACTTCGGACATGAGATGTGAAGAACTATCCGAATCAGCAATGTAGTATAATTTCCTGTTTTATCATCTTGTTGACTATCTTTAAATTCTGAGATGAGATGATTGAACGGAATATATGCATTGTTTATCTAAAGTGTTTTGTTTTCTGAAATTGGGAGTAAGGCTATATGGTTAATGATGGACATCTCCTTTATTTCAGATGGTTGGAGCCACACGCGGAACACCGGAAGGTTTCCGGGCTGATCAGGCCAGCGGTTCTCAACAACCGCCACCACCTCCTCCCAACCTTGCTGAAGTCATGGCTCGGCAAACGGAGTTGCTTAATTTGCTGGTTCAAGCACAGCAGAATCAGCAGCATCAATTCCGAGGAGGCCGGGATGATCGCAATCCTCCTGTGGCTAGTTACCAAGATTTCCTCAGTACCCAGCCACCTTTCTTCAGTAAGGCCGAAGAACCATTGGATGCCGATGCCTGGCTCCATATTATTGAATCGAAGTTCGCTCTCCTGACCATACCTTGTGCGGACTCTAGCAAAGCTTCCTTTGCTGCTCAACAACTTCGTGGTGCTGCTCGAATCTGGTGGGACAATTTCCATGCCATGCAACCTGCAGGGCATGTCATCACATGGGATGAATTCCGGGTCGCCTTTCGAGCGCATTATATTCCCGCAGGACTATTGGAACGAAAACTTAATGAGTTCCTGGCTCTTACTCAAGGTGCCAATACAGTACTGCAGTACGCACAGAATTTCAATCATCTGTGCCAATATGCCGGATATCATGCAGATGATGATGCCAAGAAACAAGACCGTTTCCGCCGGGGCCTTAACACCAAACTCAAGGAACGCCTGAATCTTGTGAGGGCTAATACTTTCAGTGAGTTGGTTAACATGGCCTTAACTCAAGAGGATTGTATTGTGGCGCACTATGCCGAGAAAAAGCGGAAGAACCCTGCTGGACTCTCGAGCACTCAACCATCGAGGTATCGGGTTGTTTCCAATACGCCGCCCAGAGCACCACAGCGCAATGCCCCAACGGGTAGATTGGTTTTTAGGCCGCCTCAACAGCAAGGAAGGTTTAGACCTCCTGTGCCCACGCAACAAGCACAACAATCTGGCCAACGGCCAAATATTCAACAAGTGCCACAGAGAGGCAGCAATTATCGCTGCTACAATTGCGGGAGTGCGGATCATTTCATCCGAGATTGTCCACGGCCCAAGAAGCCTAATCCCGGGCAAAGCTCTACTCAGGGAAATCAGAACAAGGGCAAGAAGCCGGTAATGCAAGTCCGTCAAGGACGGATTAACTTCACTACTCTGGCAAAACTTCCAGATGGAGCTCCCGTCATGTCGGGTACATTTTCTATTTACCATAAACCAGTTGTTACTTTATTTGATTCCGGAGCAACACATAGCTTTATTAGTAACAACTGTGGTACCCGACTAGGACTTGAATCTTGTTCTATCCAGGGGTCATATATGATCTCTACCCCTGGAGGAAAAATTACCTCCAACCAAATGAGTAGAAATGTGCCACTTCAGTTAGGTAGTAAAGAGATCAAAACTGATTTGGTTTTACTCAGTTTAGAGGGTATCGATGTCATACTTGGGACAAACTGGATGACGGAACATCGAGTACGGTTAGACATATCCTCCCGAGTTATTGAAATTGATTCCCCATATCGTGGGGCCATTACTCTTTATCTGCCACAGCCAGAATGTCTGCATCCTTGTACTTATGCTATCACAGATGTCAAAGTTAAGGATATTCCTATAGTATGTGAATACCCTGATGTCTTTCCAGACGATTTGCCTGGAATGCCACCAGATAGAGACATCGAGTTTATCATTGAACTTCAACCCGGCACTGCTCCTATTTCAAAAAGGCCGTATCGCATGCCTCCAAATGAATTAGCAGAATTGAAAATTCAGCTCCAAGATCTTCTTGATAAGGGTTATATACGCCCCAGTGCTTCACCTTGGGGTTGTTCTGCTCTCTTTGTCAAGAAGAAAGACGATAGCCTAAGGCTGTGTGTCGATTATCGTCCACTCAATGCGGTCACTATTAAAAATAAGTATCCTCTTCCCCGCATTGATATCTTGTTCGATCAACTAGCTGGAGCAAAGGTCTTTTCCAAGATTGACTTACGCTCTGGTTATCATCAGATCAAGATCAGGCCTAGTGACATTCCAAAAACGGCCTTCTCGACCAGATATGGACTCTATGAATATCTGGTTATGTCGTTTGGACTTACTAATGCACCGGCATATTTCATGTATCTCATGAATTCCGTATTTATGCCGGAACTCGATAAATTTGTTGTGGTCTTCATCGATGATATTTTGATATACTCCAGAACCAAAGAAGACCATGCTAATCATTTACGTGTCGTTCTTCAACGACTACGTGATCATCGCCTTTATGCCAAATTCTCGAAATGTGAATTTTGGCTGGATAGTGTAAAATTTTTGGGACATACTATCTCTAGTCAAGGCATATCAGTTGATCCAACTAAAGTTCAAGAAGTTATGGACTGGAACCCTCCCACTTCAGTCCACCAAATCCGAAGTTTCCTTGGATTGGCAGGATATTATCGCCGATTCATTCCAGACTTCTCCAAGATAGCTAAACCCATGACTGAGCTACTTAAGAAAGAAGTTAAGTTCCGTTGGGATGATAGGTGTGAGGAGGCATTTCACACCTTGAGAAAACTTCTGACGACTGCTCCAGTACTAGCTCAGCCAGATAGTACGCAGCCTTTTGATGTCTATTGCGATGCTTCTGGAATTGGCCTTGGTTGTGTCCTTATGCAAAACAACCGGGTTATTGCTTATGCATCCCGAGCACTTCAGACTCATGAGCAAAATTATCCAACACACGATCTTGAATTGGCAGCAGTTATCCACGCTCTCAAGATCTGGAGACATCATCTTATGGGTGCTAAGTGTAACATTTACACTGACCATAAGAGCCTCAAGTATATTTTCACTCAAGCTGATCTAAATATGAGGCAAAGGCGTTGGTTAGAATTGATCAAAGATTATGACCTTGAGGTACACTATCATCCGGGCAAAGCTAATGTGGTTGCGGATGCACTTAGCCGCAAGACACATTGTCACTGCTTAACCATATCCACCTTTAATGACACCCTTTGCCATCAAATGAGAAGACTCAATCTTGAGATTATTCCCCAAGGTAGTTTAAACTTGATCTCCATTGAGTCTACTCTACAGGATGAAATCGTCATGTCGCAGCTACATGATGAGGGTGTCAAAATTATCAAATCCAAGCTATCCCAGGGAGAAGCTAAGTATCGGTGTTTTCACACTGATCATCAAGGAGTCCTATGGTTCAACGATCGGATTGTTGTGCCTAAGGATCATCAACTTTGTAAGCAAATCCTCGACGAAGCACATTTGTCCAAATTCTCTATTCATCCTGGTAGCACCAAGATGTATCAGGATCTTCGGCAACATTTTTGGTGGACCAGAATGAAGAGAGAAATTGCCAAGTATGTATCCGAGTGTGATACGTGCCAGAGAGTTAAAGCTAGCCATTTAAAAGCCTCTGGTACGCTTCAGCCATTACCCATACCGTCATGGAAATGGGAAGACATTAGCATGGATTTCATTGTCGGTCTTCCCAACACATCTCAAAAGCATGACTCCATATGGGTGATCATCGATAGACTCACAAAAACAGCTCATTTTCTTCCTGTGCATACCACTTACTCTGCTAAGAAGTATGCCGAAGTCTATCTGGAACAAATCGTTCGATTACATGGGGTTCCAAAAACCATCATATCTGATCGAGGGCCCCAATTTATTGCACGGTTTTGGGAGCAATTGCAATCAGCTTTAGGAACCAAATTGATTCGAAGCTCTGCATATAATCCCCAGACTGATGGACAGACTGAGCGAGTTAACCAAATTCTTGAAGATATGCTCCGAGCTTGTATTATTCACTATGGTACAAGTTGGGACAAGTGCCTTGCTCTAGCTGAATTTGCTTACAACAACAGTTATCAAGCTAGTCTTCAAATGGCTCCTTTCGAAGCGTTATATGGTCGCCGATGTCGAACTCCTTTGAGTTGGTCTGAGACCGGTGAACGCAAAATCTTCGAACCAGATCTAGTCGTTGAAGCCAAAGATAAGGTTAAGGTTATTCAATCTAATCTTAAAACCGCTCAGTCTGGACAGAAGAGTTATGCAGATAAGAGGAGGAAACCTCTACAATTCCAAGTAGGAGATTTTGTCTATCTCCGAATATCTCCTACCAAAGGTGTCCAACGTTTCGGCATAAAGGGGAAGTTAGCACCTCGATATGTCGGACCCTTTGAAATTTTAAACGTTTGTGGCCCAGTGGTTTACAAACTTCGTCTTCCATCTCAATGGACGGCTATTCACGATGTCTTCCATGTCTCTCAACTTAAGAAGTGTGTCAAAGTACCCATGGAAACCGTTGAGACAGGTACCATTGAGATTGAACCTGATTTATCATACATCGAACAACCTCTTCGAATTCTGGATACTAAGGAAAGATTCACCAGAAGAAGGGTAGTTAAGATGTACAAGATCTTATGGGATCATCACACCGAAGAAGAAGCGACTTGGGAAACTGAGTCTTATCTTCAACGGAACTTTCCAGACTTCCTTCAAGCCAATCCCCAAATCTAATCATTCGGTTCTACTCAGCTTCGGAATCTCGGGACGAGATTCTTTTTAAGGGGGGAAGGCTGTAATATCCAGGTAGTTAGACAACTAGATACTAAGTTTGGGTGTATTATATGTAAGCATGTTATAGTGTATACAAGTTGTACAAAGCAATAAGGGTATATTTGTAAATTATGAGTTTTATAAATTCTTATGTGCAAGTGTGTGAAAATGTTCTTAAGTGTCAAATTTCAGATGGCTATAGAAAAGAAAAGAGCAAAAGTTAAATAAACCTAAGGGGAATAGACTTTATATGAAATTAAGGACCTTTATGTGATTAATACAAAGATATAAGGACTTACATGTGAAATGGTAAAAAGATAAAAGTAAAACTTAGTTTTACCTAAGGACTAAAGTGTAAAAAGAGCTAGTCATGATTACTGCAGAAAAACTTACAAAGAGACCCCAAACATTAGAGCATTTTGTTTAAATTAACACATAAAGTTTATAATTTGAATTGTGTTCAAAAATTCAAAATAAAACCGTACCCTTTGAGATTTTAAACTTGAACCTTAAAGCATTCTTGTAGGATTTGAACTTCTCTACAACTTTGCTTTAGACATTTCTCTCATTAGGATTTTGTAGCAGTGGGAAATTTTAGTTTACAGAGGAGTCCCTGAACTTTTTAGAAATCACAAACTAGTCCTTCTGACTCCAGTCTGCTTCGTCTTCCTCTGACCGCGCCGCTTCCCCCTTCTGCTCCGCCCTGCCACCACCGTTCACCGCCGGCGCAGACCTCCAGAGCTCCACCTCCAGCTGCTACACCATCCACGCGTCACCTCCCCTCGGTTCCGGCCGCTTTCCTCTCCCTTCCTGGCCGCACGCGCGCGCGCCACGACATCCCGAGCTATCTCCGGCCTCCACCTCCTCGCCGTCGTGGACAGCTCGCTACCGCGCCTTAACCTCTTCCCTCTCGCACGCAGCAGCACCACTTCAACGCACACAGCCTATTCTGTTACTCCCAGAGCCCAATTCCGAGGAACCGAGCCGCATTTCCTCGCCGCCGTCTTCCTCCGCTCCGGCCGCGCACAGCACGCCTGTGGACAGCCCACACTGGACCTCCTCCGCCTCAACCAACACCTGCACAAGCTTCCCCGTAGTCCACTGGTGCTCCTCGACCACTCGTGGCCCTCCAATTTCCACTGAAGTTTCGTCGCCGACGATCACCACCCGCCGCCGCCTTCGGCCTCACCGTAGGCAGCACCACTCAAGCCTTTCCGAGCCACCACAACACCGTAAACAGCACCACATCATCACCCTGAAGCTTCCCGACCCATTCATTGGCCTTCTAGTCCACCACCGTGCCTCCCCGACGCTCGCCGGCGTTCTTCCTCGCCGCCGCCGCATCGGTCTCCGTCGATTTCCCTCGATCCAGCATGTTTTCATCCAGTTGATGGCACGTACACGTTCCCCACGACTCACTGGTTCTCGTGCGCAGGTTACTTGCCGACGTTCGCCACCGGAGCTCCGCCGTCGACGGTGACCCCTCCGCCGTCACCTCGGGCTCAAGTTGAACTCCACCATTCCGGCCATCCCCGTCCATGACAAGTAGTGCAACTAGACCACAGTAAGACCCTAAGCCTTTCCCTGCCCTTGGACCTCGCCGCCGGTGATCACCGTCGCCGGAACACGGCCGCCCCGCCTTGCTCTGCTTCGGTTTCCAGTCTAAGGACCTCGGGTTAGAAGGAATAGAAGTCCAGGGGGTTTTGTGCAAAGGAGTAGACTCAGATGAATAGTGCCGAGGGACCTCCTTATGTAGATTTTGCTGCCAACTTAGAAATACTATATCTCTTCGAGGAAAAATCATAAAATTGTAAACTAAATTTTGTTGGAATCTTTAGATAAAGATCTGCAACTTTGCTTAAAGGGTCAACTTCAGTTTCTGAATGTTTGATGATTTGTTTTAAATATCAAATTTAGTTGCTTGTAGGCTTTAAAAGTGCATAGTAATTCATAGAAAAATGATAAAATGGTAAAACTAGTGATGATAATTTTCTTTTAACATGTAGAATTGAAGAAAAATAATTAACCTGGTGCTCTAGTATTATTTCCTTATTGTACAAGTTTTATTAGAAATAAGGTGTGGTTTCCTTAGTATAATTAATAAATACACTTTTAAATGTTCAAAAATCATGAAAGATAGATTAAGGTTCTGTTTTGTAATATTGTAACATGATATTAAATTTTCAAATAAGAATTAGATGTTAAATAAATTGGATATAATATAATTGATTTATAATGTAATGGTAACTTAAAGTTCATATAAATAATTAGTGAGATTAATGTATAAAGCTTTTTAATATAAATGTTAGGAACTACCCCACTTGTTGTTCCATGCTACTAATTAGATAATTAATGTAATCAACCCCGTTGTCTAATAGGTTTAAATAAAATAACTAATACTCGATAAATGACTGCCCAGTGCAGGGAAGTTAGATTATCGTCATAATGTGATTTTTCTTAAGATTGGATTGCAACTTTATTGTGAATTAAAATAAAAATATATGCAGTTTTATAACTTATAACTTTGCATCTCATATAGACTCGACCACTCTCGCTGACGGGGATTATCAGCTGATCCCGGAACAAGAAGAAGTTTATTCTGAAGACCCTAGGAATCTCGTCGCGGATTTCTCTGAAGCCCCGAACCAAGGTTCGGAAGAAAATAATTTGACTAACCCCAACTCTACCAGCGAAGGCAAGCCCCGGACATAACCCCTACTTTATTACACTGCAACCTATACTATTTATTTATATATCTCCTTATGCATTACGTTCTTAGGAGTTGTTTGGAAACTTAGTTGCATTATTCTAGGAACCAATGTATTGAACACTAGAACTTGAGTCCGAATAGCTGCTCTGCTTATAGGACCGGTAGAAGACGAGTAATTTCCTGTCACTCGCGCGATATAGGAGTTGTAATGTTTACGTTCCTGTTATCACTATAAGGATGACGGACGGGAGTTGTGAGGTATCATGGTTGAGATGATACCCCGTCTGTGTTCTGGAATTTGATAAGGTCGCAGTGTGTGGTAGCGGTGGTTAAGCGTTTGAAAGTACTAGCCACATGCCGTGAAATATGGTAAGCGGTAAGCCTAGTAACCGATCGGCCCGAGGAGTGGACATACCTCCCACCACATGTATTTTCTTCTTTTTGTTACTTTGTTCGACGTGTAGGCATACGTGTTGCTGGGCAACCAGGAGTACGGGTTTTGTAGTCGCGCTACAGATGTACGTCCTGCACTTTGGAAGTGCGTATGACCTGCAGTCGCTTGTGGTGGCCCTGATCCACGAGTCGAAATGAAAGGCAAACGGTTGCTTCGGAACGACCCTGTGGTGTTCCAAGCGTGTGTGTTAGGTTTACCTTGCAAGGGTTGAATCTCGATTCAGAATCGTCCGCCTCTCACGATGTATGAGACTGCTTATCCCCTTTATCACATAGAGTAACAAGAGCAATTATGTGATTATCAAAGATGATGTTTGAGTAAAGATTCTACCATGTTTGAATAGTTATAGGTGCTTACATAGAATGGTTAATCAACTAGAACCTGAAAGTTAAAAGTTGAAATTAAGGATCTACTCTTTGTTGCTTTTCAGCTAAAAACTCTACCCAAAGCTAAAGGCCATCATGAGTCTAGTTATGGGCTAAGGTATACCCAATTCCGGGTAAGTCTTGTTGAGTATTAGTATACTCAGCCTTACTTTTGTTGATTTACTTCAGGTAATCCTCCTGATGAGCCAGCATTCATTACACCGTGGCCCTATCCTTTGCCTGATGGTTGGTCCGTGGAATGGGATCCGTCCCCGGCCAACACAGATTCCGCCGAGTGATATCATGCCAGGGCTAGCATGATATCTGTAATAACGACGTGTACAATGTCTACGTTTTCCAAACTCCGCTGCTTTGACTAGAAACTTAAACTTGTTTTGTAATAATCTCTCCTCAGTGGGAGCTAATGTTACTTTATGTATTTTTGTATTATAACTGCCTGTGGTGTAAATTATTTTGGCATTATATCTCTGGACTCACCTTCGTGTGAGGTACCTTGTTGGATCCTGAGTTCGGTGGTTTATCGGGACGTTACCCGACAGACCAATGGTATTATACCGTTTGAAGTACGAGGTAGCCCTCCGGCGAGGACTCGCGTACTTGAGTCAGTATAATTCAGGTTGGTTCTGCCACAAAAGTTTTCTGAACTTTGGTACGGAGCTTCAGTTAGATCTTCGACGGCGTTCCCGGGGTCTTCAGCTGATTCCACTCCTTGTTCCGGGATTAGTTCGTAGTCACCGCCGGCGAGAGTAGTCGAGTCTACACGATATGTAAAGTTATAAGTTAAGGGATGCATATTATTTTATTTTATTTCACGATAAAGTTGCAATCTAACGAAAATATAATCTTCTTACTACACATATCATTTACTTCTCTACTGGGCAGTCATTTATCGGGTATTAATCATTTTATTTGGTTACATTAAGTAACAGGATGGGTTACCCTAAATATTTAACTAATGGCATGAGGTAACATGTTGAGTTAGCTTAAAATAACTATACTTAATAGCTTTATTTATTTGCTTCGCTAACTATTTATACTAACTCTGGGTTATTATTAAACTATGGACTTATCATAGCATTTTCTATTTGTTCTAATTGTTTTACACTTGACCCTAGGTTGAGAATTTAGGGACAGGTTACATTACTTAAGAATAACACCTCAAAATATTTGCATGATGTTTGAACATTTAAATCCACAGATATTAAATATATAAGGTTTAATAGCTATTATTTATAATTAAATTTATACATTAAGAAAATATTTCACAAACAGTAGGTTAATTATTTTTCCTAAGTATTACATGTCAATATAAGACTAATTCAATTGGTTTCATATTTTTATCATTTTTCTGCTATTTATTATGCATTTTCTTAGCCTACAACTACTTAAACTTAATATTTAAATTAGAGCATAAACTACTCAAAAACTGAAAGTCAATCTATAAGGAAAGTTGTAGATCTGATCATGAGGATTCCAACAAATTTTAGTTTGCATTTTTATGATTTTTTCTTGAATTGATATGGGATTTTAAAGTTTGCAGCAAAAATAACACAAAGGGGTCCTGGTGGTACTATTCATCTGAGTCATGGCTTCGCAGATAACCCCCTAGGCTTTTGGTTTCTTTTAACACGAGGTCCTTGCCGGGTCAAGACGGTGGCCGTGGTGTTTGACCGGCGTGTTCTCGCCGGCGGCGAGGGTTTGGCCGGGGATGATCTGGTCCTACGTGATCTACTGAGTTTACGGGTGGGTGATGTGCACCAAGACAAGCGACGGAGCATGGCCGGCGGTGATGGATCGCGGCGTCCATGTTGGGGTGCTCGCGGTCCCGGCGAGGGGCCGGCGAGCACAGACCACTAGGGCGCGCATGAGCATCACAGGAGTGTGGGGATGCTTTTCCCGTGCCTGATTTGGTCGGAGATAGGGCGGAGGGTGGTGCTCGACGGTGGGGTGGACGTCGGGTTCTTACCGGCAGCGATGGCGGCCGGTGTTCTACGGGCTGGGGCAACGAAGGGTGGCGGGAAAGTAGTCGAGGAGCTTCAGAGCGATGTGTAGAAGCTCGGGGTGGGGGCAATTGGGGTCGAGGAGGGCCGGAGAGAGGTGTCCCATGGCGAACAGAAAGCGACGGCGGGTGGAGATCGCCGGCAATCGTTGGGGAGTCGGTGTGGTGCACTAGGGGACTAATTAGGGGGTCGTAGAGCTTCACGGGGTTGAGAGGAGTCTACCTGAGGTGTTGTCGTGGTGCGGGAGGGCTCGGAGTGGCCTGCCCACGGTGAGCAGAAGGAGGCGGCGAAACTCGAGCTAGCCGGAGCTGTGGAAGACGAGGCGTGGAGGCAGGAGGATGAAATTGGATGGGCGGTAGAGCACCAGTGGGCCACTGCGGTGCTGTGGGAGCACTGGATTGGGGCGGAGCGATGGCAGCGGCGGCTGTCGACGATGGCCAGGAGGGGCGGCGGAGGTCCGGTGTGGGAGTAAGCTCGGGGAACGGAAAAGCGGTGGAAAAGAAGTGCGGCAATGAGTAAACAAGATCATAGAGGGGTTGTTGAGCGCTTGTTAAGGCCGGGAGGGGTGCTGAGGGTACCAGCAGGAGCTGGCAACAACGGCGAGGGCGTGGCGGCCGAGCAGAGCTCTGGGCAGCCGTGGCGCGCGCGAACGGGGACAGCAGGGAGGGGAAATAGGGTCGGGGAAGGGAGAGGATGACGCGTGGAGTTCATCCCGGCAGAAGGTGGCGCGGCGCCGGCGGCAGAGCGGCGGCCAGAGGCGAAGCACTGCCGGCGGCAGGAGGGGAACAGAGCAGAGGAGCATGTGCTCGAGGAAGAAGAAGAGAGGGGAGGGGGTCCGGGGGACCTGTTTGGAAATTTCAAGAATGTTAGGGACCCCACGGTAAAGAAAGATTTCCCACTGATGTAGTGGTCTAATGAGGAAATGCCCAAAATGAAAGTTGGAGAGTTTTTCAAACTCTACAATATTTCTTTAAGTTTCATGTTCAAAAAGCCAAAGTTTACAGCTTTACTTGTTAAATTTTTTAATAAAGGTGGAATTTGAATTCTTTTGTCCTTACCAAAGTGGATTTGATGTAATTTTTGTTATGTTTGCAAGTTTTCATGGGATGTCATGATGACTTGTATTCTTATATTTTAGCCCTTAAGTAAACTCTAAAAGTTACTCTTATACTTCAATAATTTGCATAAGAGGACCCATATTTTTGCATTAATTACATTTAGGCCCCTCCTTTCACGTAAAGACCTATTTTTCTTAGGATTTAATCTATCTTTTGCACTTCCTTTCCTATGGTGATATAGATTTAACACTTAGTGCTATATTTTCCCTAGGTTTGAATGCTATCTCCCATTTTACCCAATTAACACTTAAGGACCTATATTTTACAGAATTACAATTATACCCCCTATTCCTTTGTGCTATACACATACCCCAAAGCAAATATACACTTTTTACACTAAAACCTAATGTCTATATTTATAATTACCTGAATGTCACAGCCTTCCCCCCTAAAAAGAATCTCATCCTGAGATTCTGAAGTAGAATGGAATTGGATGATTAGATTTGGGGGTTGGCTTGAAGGAAGTTTGGGAAATTTCATTGAAGATAGGATTCTGTTTCCCAAGTTGCTTCTTCTTCGGTGTGATGATCCATAGGATCTTATACATTTTGATCTTCTTCCTTCTGGTGACTCTCTCCTTGGTATCCAAGATTTGGATGGGTTGTTCGGTGTAGGATAGATCAGGTTCAATCTCAATGGCACGGGTTTCAACGATCTCCGTGGGTACTTTGATACACTTCTTAAGTTGAGAGATATGGAAAACATCGTGAATGGCAGCCAATTGAGATGGAAGGAGAATTTTGTACGCTACTGGGCCACAGACTTTAAGGATCTCGAAGGGTCCGACATATCGGGGTGCTTATTTCCCTTTTATGCCGAAACGCTGAACACCTTTGATAGGAGATACTCGGAGATAGACAAAATCTCCTACTTGGAATTGTAGAGGTTTTCTTCTTTGATCTGCATAACTCTTTTGTCTAGACTGGGCTGTTTTAAGATTGGCTTGAATAACCTTGACCTTATCTTCGGCCTCGACAACTAGGTCTGGTCCGAAGATTTTGCGTTCGCCAGTCTCGGACCAACTCAAAGGAGTTCGGCATCTTCGACCGTATAACGCTTCAAAGGGGGCCATCTGAAGACTAGATTGATAGCTATTATTGTAAGAGAATTCAGCCAAGGCAAGACACTTGTCCCAGCTCGTACCCTAGTGAATAATACAAGCTCGGAGCATGTCTTCAAGGATTTGATTAACTCGCTCAGTCTGTCCATCAGTCTGAGTATGATACGCAGAGCTTCGAAATAGTTTGGTTCCAAGAGCAGACTGCAATTGTTCCCAGAAGCATGCGATGAATTGGGTCCCTCGATCAGAAATGATGGTCTTAGGGACACCATGCAACCGAACAATTTGATCAAGATAGACTTCGACATACTTCTTAGCAGAATAAGTGGTATGCACGGGAAGAAAATGAGCAGTTTTCGTAAGTCTATCAATGATCACCCATATAGAGTTATGTTTTTGGGATGTGTTAGGAAGACCGATAATGAAATCTATGCTAATGTCTTCCCACTTCCATGACGGAATGGGTAGTGGTTGAAGTGTACCAGATACTTTTAGGTGACTAGCTTTGACTCTCTGGCACGTATCACACTCGGATACATATTTGGCAATTTCTCTCTTCATTCTGGTCCACCAAAAATGTTGTCGCAGATCTTGATACATTTTAGTGCTACCAGGATGAATAGAGAATTTAGATAGATGTGCTTCATCAAGGATTTGTTTACAAAGTTGATGATCTTTAGGTACAACAATACGATTGTTGAACCATAGAACTCCTTGATGATCTGTGACAGTTCGAGTACTTGTAATGTTAGACATATATTTTGTTAGTGTGAAACATATGTTTGTTTGTATAAAGCTCATGTGTGTTTATGTGAAGCTTTTGAAAATTTAAAGTGCAAGTAAAAAGGGTATTTTTGTAATTACAGAAAAATCCAGGGTTGTTTTTACAAAATGTATTTGGATAAAGGTAATTTCAAAATAAGTGAAAGGTGGTTTTGTAAACATGTTTTCCTTATTTTGTCCCTTGTAAAAACATATATTTATTTATCCAAAAGTTTCATTGGAAATGTGTATGTTGAAGTGTGTAAAAATTTTGGGTAAAATGGTAAAAATAAGGGTGTTTATGTAACTTTATAAAAGTATAAGTTCTTTTATGCAAGTATTTGAATTACAAAAATAACTTTCAAAATTACTCAGGACTAAAGTGTAAAAGTGCAAGTCATCATGACATGTCTATCCACTCATTATGACGATTCTATCCCGTCATCATGACATGTCATAAATGCTTGCATTTAGGTCCTGAATTTTATAAAATTTCATTCTTTAGGACAAAAGCAATTCAAATCCAACTTTTGTTCAAAACTTCACATGTAAAAATATAAATTTTGAGTTTTTGAACTTGAGCCCTAAAGCAATGTTGTAGAGTTTGAGAAACTCTCCAACTTTCGTTTTGGGCATTTCTTCATTTGGGTTTTAAATCAACGGGAAATTTTGTTTTACAAATAGGCCCCTGCAGTTCCCTGATTTTACATATACGCCCTTGGAGAATCCCAGTTGTCTTTCTTCTCTGCTATCTTTCTTTCCCTTATCCTCTTCTGGTATTTCTTCCCCCACCGGCGGCAGCACTCTCCAATCCCGTTTTCCCCTCCCCACTCTCTCTCCTCAGCTCAAGCAGCAGCGGTCCAGGCGGCTTGGCGGCAGCTGCAGCAGGGACGGCCGGGCGGAGGCGAGCGGCCGGGCCCGTGCGGCGCTGGCGCCAGAGCGGGCGCGGCCCAGGCGCTGGCGCGACGCGCGGAAGGAGCGGAGGCCGGCCCAGGCGGGGTGGGCGGCGCGCGGCCGCGTGGCTAGCGCGCAGGCGGCGGCCCCGAGCGGGGTCAGGCGGGCGGCGCAGCGGATGCGGAGCGGCGCGGCCTGCGAGCGCACGGACGCGGGGCGGCTGCGGCCCACGCGGAGCGAGGACGGCCCGTGCG
This sequence comes from Panicum hallii, assembly GCF_002211085.1. Lineage (NCBI taxonomy): Eukaryota > Viridiplantae > Streptophyta > Magnoliopsida > Poales > Poaceae > Panicum > Panicum hallii. The sequence goes on along the minus strand of NC_038045.1, from coordinate 35,704,051 downwards.
GGCGGCTGGCGGCGCCGGGCTCGGGCGTGGCGCTAGCACGTGCGCAGGCATCGCGAGAGGCAGGCGCTCGGGCCGCGGCTGTGCGCAGGCGCGTGGCGCAGGCGGACCGCGGGAGCTGGAGGCGAGCCGGTGTGGGAGCTGCGGCAGCAGGCGCGCAGCACGGCGGCTCGTGGCAGGCGGCGCAGTGCAAGAGCGGGGCTCGGGTGGAGACTGGCCCAGGAGCAGGCGCGCGCAGGGTGGCGGCGTGTCGTGCGGGCAGACTCGCGCGGGAGCACGGCGCGCAGGCAGACGCGGGGAGCGTGGCAAGCGCAGAAGCGGAGCGGGCGGGTGGAGTGTGACGCAGCGAGGGTGGCTCGTGGTGCAAGCGTTCGGGCGAGGTCCCAGGCGGCAAAGCGGCGCGGCACTAGTGCACTAGGCGAGTGGAGGTGCGCGACTCGGCAACGGGCACTGCACTGGAACAGACGTGGCGCAAGCAGGAACGCGCAGGCACGGATGTGGACGCGGCTCGCGCGGGAGGCGTAACGCTGACGCGTGAGTGGCACGCGAGCCAAGCGGCGCTGGAGCGGTTCGCGGACGGTGCAGGAGCGAACGCGAGCGACGCCGAGCGGGTCGCGCGAGCGTGCACGCGAGGACGCGCGAAAGCTGGCAATGTGTGCAAGTGCTGGGCGGCCGGAGCAGAGCGGACCCATGGGCATGAGCGGGCGATGCTGGTGTACGACGTGCCGAGCAACGGCACGCGCAGGAGGAGTTATGGTGAAGGGTTTCTGCACGAGATACGGGTACACGGTGACATCGACCCTAACTACGCCACGGAGATCTCTGGGGACGCAAGGGTGGCCGTGTCGAGGAAGCGAGCTCGCTCGCTCGTAAAATGCACGAGGGGCGGCGAGCTGGAAGGAAAGATGGCGAAGCAAAGGCGATGAAGCGGAGGCAGTGACCTGGTACGACGAGCTCGAAGGAGCTAGGTGCAGCTAGGTACGGCAAGCTCTCTTGATCTATGCGGAAGTCCGAGCGGAACTGAACCGGCATGTTCGCGAGTGCGAGCGGAAGTGTTCAACCGGTGACCGGGTCAGCTCGTGAGCAGGAAAAAACCTTAGGGTTCGCGGAGAAGTCGATATAGCGAACCCATTCGGCTCCATCATCTCGTCCCAGGAGTCCACGATATCCAGCAGCATCTTTCTCTCTCGTCGATCGCCAAGCAAGACCACAAGTTACCTCGGAGATTACCCCTTCGACCATCTTCCACCCACGGCAACCATTTCCCGACAGACTTCTTCGTCACCCACAGAATCTCGTCATCGTCGAGCTTTTCTCTTCGCCGATCCTGTTCGCCACGGGAATTCACCTTTTACCCGTTCTTCCTCCACATCCGAAATTACCTCAAGGTTTGCCCTAACCTACTAAATCTTCTTAATGCCGGCGATTCCTTTGCCGGAATATCGTCGTTAGCTTCCTGTTATCTGTTTTCCCGAACCAGGGACTTGATTGCTATGTTTTAGAAGTTCTAGGGTGTTCTTTATAAAATTTCCACAGCTTTAATTATTTCAAATCAATGAACTTCTACATTTTATAGATTTCCGTAAGAAGTTCATAAAAATGTAAGATCAATTTTGTTTGAAACCCTAAGTCAAAATCTGCAAGTTTTTGTTGTGCTCTTGAATTGAAAATCTTGATTTGTGGTCTAGATTAAATGTTAGGGAATGAATGCTTTGTTTGTACCTTATATTGTATGCTTGTGTTATAACTGAAAAGTGAGCCATAGAACATATGTCTTAAATAGAAAGATGTGATATCTAGTTAATCCTATCACCCTAGAGCTCATATCCCTACCATCAAGACATTGTCCTCGTCTTGATTGTTGTTTCTTTAAGTTCTTTGTCGTATAAGGATCCCGTTAGTTCTTGTGTATCTGCTGCTTAGCTAATACGTCTCGACAGCTATGCTTCAGTGTCAGGTTATCAACCCAACCGCTAAACATCCGTTTCCTTTGAGTTTAGAATACTTCTGTGTAACAGTTATCAGCCGATGCATTTCTTTTGGTATGCTTCTACCATCGGCTGGTTAACTGATACGATTGTTATCTTTCTAGTATCGGCTATTGCCGATACAATTCTTTTGTTCTGTCCTACATCGACTGCACAGAGACGATGTATCGAAAAGACACCCACGATCTTAAGGTTCTTACCATCGGCCGACCCAAGCCGATTCTAGTTGTTTTCCGTATCGGTCAAACACGGCCGATCGATCCTTAGTTGCCCCATCCATAACCACACACTTCTATCAGTCGATTTATCGACTGAGAGGTCGGTTTTATACCTATCGATCATATACCCTTAACACACCCCAATCGGCTGTACGTCACTCAATTATTGTGCTGACGTAGTCGAGTCGATATAACCACACCTAGTTATCTAGGATAACACTTAAGCACATCTCAGCTAAAACACAACTTCTTTAGGAATCACCCCTCTGCTGAAGTACTCGATACTTTCATCGATCGTCTAGGAACCCGATGCACCTCTCAATCGGCTAAACCCTTGTTGTTTCCAATCGCCTCTGTTGTAATCTTCAACGAGTAGCCGATTCTAGTTAGTTGCCCCCTAAAGCTCTGTCTAGGTTTAATTCAGATCTTTTTGGTTGTTATGTGAATAGTGTGTTAGATAAGTGCTGGTTGTAACTTTGTTGTGAAATAAAATAGTTTTGTGTGCACGCTTGAATGTAATGTTGCATTACATGTAGATACGACTACTTCGGCAATGGTACCTACGAAATTTCCCCGGAGTCTACGAAGGATGTTCCTGAAGATCAAGTGAACGTCACCAAGGGATTAACTGAAGCCCCGAACCAAAGTTCGGAAGATGTTGACTTACTGACTTCAGACCCACCAGTAAAGGCAAGCCCCGGACATATCCCACTACTTTATTTACACTGCAATCTATGTCTATCTATATTATATCTTGCATTAAGTCTAGGAATTGAGGTGAAACCCTAGATGCATGAATTCTAGGAACCCAATGTAATGCTCCCGAGTCCTTATCGGATAGATGCTCCGCTAATAGGACCGGTAGAAGTCGAGTGATTTCCTGTCACTCGCGCGATATAGGAGTTGCATGTTTACATTCCTGCAACCACTATAAGGATGACGGACAGGGTCATGTGCTGTATCATGACCTGGAAGTTTACCCTGTCTGTGTTGATAAAAGCTTTAAGGTCGATATGTGTGGTAGTGGTGGCTAAGCGTTTGAACAGTACTAGCCACATGCCGCGAAATATGGTAAAGCGGTAAGCCTAGTAACCAATCGGCCCGGTAAGTGGACATACCTCCCACCACTCGATCTTTATGTTATGTTCACACGCACCGACCTGTGGGAGTACGTTCTGCATGGCAGACAGGAATACGGGTTTTGTAGTCACGCTACAGACGTATGTCCTGCACGAGTGATGTGCGTACGGTCCTGCAAGTCGCTTGTGGTGGCCTGTCCACGAGTCGGAAAGAAAGGTAAACGGTTGCTTCGGAACGCCCTGTTGGTATTCCAAGCGTGTGTGTTAGGTTTACCTTGCAAGGTTGAATCTCGATTCAGGAATCGTCCGCCTCTCATGATGCATGAGACTGCTTATCCCTTGTGCCACATTGAGTAAGAAGTGGAACTAATGATGGATAATCTTGATGAATGATAATCACTACCTTGCTTGCTTAGGGTAGGTGCTAATCTAGAATAAATACTCAACTAGAAGATGAAAGCTAAAACTTGAAAATAGTTCATACTCTTTGTTACTTTTCAGCTGAAAATAAACCCAGAGCCTTTACAATGCCTTCATGAGTCTAGTTATGGGCTAAAGTATACCCAAACCCGGGTAAGCCTTGCTGAGTATTAGTATACTCAGTCTCGCTAGTTTTATGTTTTTCAGGTAAAGCCTTTGAAGACCCTACTCTTTCCTTGTCATGGCCCTGTGCCCTTCCAGCAGATTGGTTCGAGGAATGGGATCCGTCCCCGGCCAATACTGATGATCTCGAGTGATGTCGTGCCCGGGCTTAGCATGGCATCCGTCTTAACGACGTGTTGTAATCATCGCGTATGTTTTCCGCTGCTAAAAACCATAGTTTTAACAATTTGTAATGTTTTCTCTGAGTTTGAAACTTCGTACCTCTTTTGGAAACCCTTGTAATGTAATTCTCTGTGATGTAACATGTGTTGGTAATTGTATCTCTGGACTCACCTTCGTGTGAGGTAACCTTATTTGATCCTGTGTATCGGTGGTTTATCGGGACGTTACCCGACAGGCCAAGGGATTATACCGTTTGAAGCACGTTGGAGCCCTCGGGAGTGGACTCACGTACTTGAGCCGGTATAATTCAGGTTGGTTCTGCCACATGATCTGTGTGGAAACACTTATATTTGGCTTCTCCCTAAAATAGTTTTGATTTGATAATCTTTATACCTTCATCATGTAATTGCGACATGATGATTCTATCTTGAAGAGTAGACTCGATAGATAATAGATTTAGACTACCTTGAGAAATAATTTCTAGATTGAGTTTTCTCATATGATTGCAGAGAGTGTCATTGAAAGTTGCTATGGATAAGCAACGACAATGTGCCTTGCGGCTAAGTGCATCCACAACCACATTGGCTTTGCCAGGATGGTAGTGTACCTCAAGATCGTAGTCCTTGATCAGTTCTAACCAACGCCTTTGCCTCATATTCAGGTCAGGTTGGGTAAAGATATATTTGAGGCTCTTATGGTCAGTGTAAATATTACACTTGGCAGCCATAAGATGATGTCTCCAGATTTTGAGAGCATGAATAACAGCTGCCAATTCAAGATCATGAGTTGGATAATTTTGCTCATGATTTCGAAGTGCTCGGGATGCATAAGCAATGACCCGATTGTTTTGCATAAGAACACAACCAAGGCCAGTTCCAGAAGCATCACAATAGACATCAAAACGTTGGGTGTTATCTGGCTGAGTTAGCACTGGAGCGGTTGTTAGAAGTTTTCTCAAGGTATGGAACGCTTCATCACACTGATCATCCCAACGAAATTTAACTTCTTTCTTAAGTAGCACAGTCATGGGTTTGTCTATTTTGGAGAAGTCTAGAATGAATCGGCGATAATATCCCGGCAATCCAAGAAAACTTCGGACTTGATGGACTGAAGTTGGAGTCTTCCAGTCCATAACCTCCTGGACTTTGGTTGGATCAACCGATATACCTTTACTAGAGATAGTATGTCCCAAAAATTTCACACTATCCAGCCAGAATTCATATTTTGAGAATTTGGCGTAAAGGTGATGATCACGTAGTCGTTGAAGAACGACACGTATATGATTAGCATGGTCTTCATTAGTCTTGGAATATATCAGAATATCGTCGATGAAGACCATGATGAATTTGTCGAGTTCCGGCATAAAGACTGAATTCATGAGATACATGAAATATGCCGTCGCGTTAGTAAGCCCAAATGACATAACCAGATATTCATATAGTCCATATCTGGTCGAGAAAGCCATTTTTGGAATGTCACAAGGCTTGATTTTAATCTGATGATAACCAGAGTGTAAGTCAATCTTAGAAAAGATCTTAGCTCCGGCTAGTTGATCGAATAAAATGTCAATGCGGGGAAGAGGGCTTATTTTTGATAGTGACCGCATTGAGTGGACGATAATCGACACATAACCTTAGGCTATTGTCCTTTTTCTTTACCAAGAGAGCAGGACAACCCCAAGGTGAAGCACTTTGGCGTATGAAACCTTTGTCAAGTAGATCTTGGAGTTGGATTTTTAGCTCGGCCAATTCATTCGGAGGCATGCGATACGGCCTTTTCGAAATAAGAGCGGTGCCAGGTTGAAGTTCAATAATGAACTCGATGTCTCTGTCTGGTGGCATACCAGGCAAGTCATCCGGAAAGACATCAGGGTACTCACAGACTACAGGAATATCTTTTACTTTGATGTCTGTGATAGCATAAGTACAAGAGTGAAGATTCTCTTGCTGAGGAAGATAGAGGGTAGTGACTCCATGATATGGTGAATCAATTTCGATAACTCGGGAAGAGATATCTAGCAGTACTCTATGTTCAGTCATCCAATTTGTCCCAAGTATAACATCAATACCCTCAAAGTTTAGCAAAACCAAATCAGTTTTGATTTCTTTGCTACCTAACTGAATTGGCACACTTCTAACCATTTGGTTGGAAGTGATCTTTCCTCCGGGGGTAGAAATCATATATGACCCCTGGGTAGGACAAAGATCAAGTCCTATTCGGGTACCACAGTTGTTACTAATAAAACTATGAGTTGCTCTGAAATCAAATAATGTAACAACTGGTTGGTGGTGAATAGAGAATGTACCCGACATGATGGGAGCTCCATCCAGAAGTTCTGCAAGGGTGGTGAAGTTAATTCGCCCCTGCCGAACTTGCATCATCGGCCTTTTGCCCTTATTCTGGTTACCTTGATTGGAACTCTACCCTTGATTAGGTTTCTTGGGCCGCGGACAATCTCTGATAAAATGATCCGCACTCCCGCAATTGAAATAGCGATAATTGCTGCTTCTCTGTTGGACTTGTTGAACATTTGGCCGTGGGCCAGATTGTTGTGGTTGTAGCGGGGGTACGGGAGGTCTATGTCCTCCTTGTTGTTGAGGCGGCCTGAAAACCAATCTGCCAAACGGAGCATTCCGCTGTGACGCTCTAGGCGGTGCATTCTAAACGAATCGATACCGCGAGGGTTGAACGCTCACGGGTCCAGTAGAAATCCTTCACTTCTTTTCGGCATGGTGTGCCGTGATGCAATCCTCCTGAGTCAGGGTCATGTTAACCAGCTTGATGAAAGTAGTTGCCTTTATCAGGTTCAGACATTCTTTGAGCTTAGTGCTCTAGCCCCGACGGAAGCGGTCCTGCTTCTTGGTGTCACTATCTGCGTGATAGCCCGCATACTGACACAGGTTTTTAAAAGCCTGTGCATATTGTAGTACGGTGCGGGTGCCTTGAGTAAGTGCCAAGAACTCATTCAGCTTGCGCTCCATCAGTCCTTCGGGTATATGGTGTGCTCGGAAAGCATTCCGGAATACTTCCCAGGAGATAACATGGCCTTCAGCTTGCATGGCACAATAGTTATCCCACCAGATATGGGCAGCTCCGCGTAGTTGTTGGGCAGCGAAGTGAGCCTTGCTAGAGTCCGCACATGGAATCGTAAGAAGAGCGAACTTGGATTCAATGGTGCGAAACCAAGCATCGACATCAAGGGGCTCCTCCACTTTGCTGAATAGCGGGGGCTGGGTACTGAAGAAATCCTGGTAGTTTGCCACTTGAGGTTCATCACGACCTCCTCGTGATTGCTAGCGCTGTTGGTTCTGTTGTGCTTGTACTAACAAATTGAGAAGTTCGGTCTGCCGAGCCATAACCTCGGCTAGATTTGGAGGTGGTGGTATGTCACACCCGGTTTAGGAAAAGTAACCGAATGCATCCCATATGTGCGCCAGGATCAAGTTCTGCACATACAGTAGACGTCACAAGCGGATATCCGAAACAATGCATTAACGAAGAGAAGTATAATAGTACTTTATTACATGACCGACAGTCTTAATCTTAAACGAATAATTAAACGTCGATAAATAGCAGCGCACTTCAACTTCACAAGCAGATGACTGGGAGACATACGCCTAGAATTCTCCAATATCTTCAGGAAACTCCGAACAAATATCTTGTTCTGACCAGCATTGGTTTTAATAAAACAAGCGTGAGTACACTTATGGTTGGTACTCAGCAAGTGGAGTAAATTATATGACATGCAAGGCCAAATCAAGCATAAGCTGACATGGTTTGACTGCGATAAGTATTTTAGTTGGTCAAGTTTTATTTAGCAACATTAACTAGGTTTAAGTTTATACCAACCCTTATATAAAAGACTGAATAAATAAACAACAATATAAACAAATAAAGAACATCAGCTTAAATCATCTTTAAGTTCAATTATCATGTGAGGGTCCAAGCCGCTCTTAACCGTGAGCACAGCTGATATATCAGTTTTCACTCTGCAGAGGTTGTACACTTTACCCACAATTCGTGTTTCCCTTGATGCCTGGGTTTGCAAAGCCCTTAAACACTTCCGAGGTGAATGGCAGGGATTCACTACGAGGCCTTTATAAAGATTCCCTAACTTATGACAATCTGCTAAGTTTTCAAGTCAAAGCGGTCATAACTCCCCCTATTGAGGTGGACGCCTTACCCAGGACCATATCACACCCTTAAGAGGACCAAGCTATACCCCGACGATGCAACCCCTCTTGCCCTTTCGGTAAGATCATCATAAGCTAGAGTTTCTAATTAATTAGCCAAGACCAGAGCCATATAGTATTGTGGTTGTACTGTTTTCCTGGGTGGTTCTCCATGTTCCAATTGATTCAATAATCTTATTTATCCCCAAACAGCACTCCAAAATAGATAAAACATTATCATTGATATCCAGGTTATCCAACCAGAATCTATGTAGAAGCAATAAGCGTAGTTACAACATAAATGTAAACACCCAGGTTTAATCAAGGAAGATAAATTGAAACTTGGCATGTCCTTAACTTGGGTTCCATCATATTCTAGACACATGCATGCATATAAAGTAAAGGTGTAATTGTGATATTAAATAGGACTGAAACATGATCAAGGACCACTTGCCTTCGTTAGCAAACTGCTGCTGCTCAGGAAATTCTTCAAAGTCTTGACCCTGCGGATCCTCGAACTGCGCACCGTCTAACATCGTACACAAGCACATACAAGCAAACAAGTGTAAAAAAATAAGAAACAGTACACCAATCAATATAAACAGAACAAAATAATGTTTTAAAATCATTGTATAAGTCGTAAGGATCGTGTGAGCGCAAGAATCGATGAAATCGGAGTTAAAACGGAGAAGAAGGGCTAAAACAGGGTTCCAGGGGCTTATTTGTGAAAGATTTGGATCTAAAAGGATCTAAAACAAAGAAACCAGGGGCTAGATCGAAATTAAACCCTAGACAGAAGGGTTAGATTGCAAAACAGAGGGATAATGGACGGCGGGTTCTATTTTGGAAAACTAGAGGGGTCTAAACAAAAGAAACAGGACCTAAACGCGATAACTTTTGAACTAGGAAGGACGGCGGGTTGATTCCAGGGAACCGGTACTTAGGTTGGTTTGACTCGGGTCTAGATCTGATGTGGGCCGTCGGATCTTGATCCGACGGTGGGGACGCGGGGGAACAACTGGGGCGGCGGCGGGGCGGCGTCGCCGGTGGCTCGGATGGCGGCGCTTGGCCGGACTTCGCCGGGAAACGCGATAACACGTTCCCGGCCACGGCTACAGCTCGGATTTGGACCGAGAGATGGAGCGCGCGAAGAGGAGGGAAGTGGCCAGCTGGGCTGGGCCCAAAGGAGAAAAGAGGGAGAGGGAAAAAAAGAAAGAAGAAAAACAAAAATGCCTTTGAATTTGAAACTGAAATTTGAATTCAAAAGAAAGACAATCAAAATATCAATCCAAAGAGCATGAGATGCACAATCATATGGTTTTTCCTATATTTATTTTTTTATACTTAAGGAAAAATCCTATAACCCTTTATACACAAGCACATACAAGCAAACAAGTGCAAAAAAAAAGAAACAATACACCAATCAATATAAAGAGAACAAAATAATGTTTTAAAATCATTGTATAAGTCGTAAGGATCGCGTGAGCGCAAGAATCGATAAAATCGGAGTTAAAACAGAGAAGTTAGGGCTAAAACAGGGTTCCAGGGGCTTATCTGGGAAAGATTTGGATCTATAAGGACCTAAAACAAAGAAACCAGGGGCTAGATCGAAATTAAACCCTAGACAGAAGGGTGAGATTGCAAAATAGAGGGATAATAGACGGCGGGTTCTATTTTGGAAAACTACAGGGATCTAAACAAAAGAAACAGGACCTAAACGCGATAACTTTTGAACTGGGAGGGACGGCGGGTTGATTCCGGGGAAACTTAAGGTTTGAACTGCAAAAGGACCACAGTTGACTAGTACTTAGGTTGGTTTGACTCGGGTCTAGATCTGATGTGGGCCGTCGGATCTTGATCCGACGGTGGGAACGCGGGGGAATGACTGGGGCGGCGGCGGGTCAGCGTCGCCGGCGGCTCGGACGGCGGTGCTCGGCCGGACTTCGCCGGGAAACGCGATAACACGTTCCCGGCCACGGCTACGGCTCGGATTTGGACCAGGAGATGGAGCGCGCGAAAGGGAACACAATTGGGGAGGTAAGAAGGAGGGACGTTGGCTATAGGCGGCAGCCGGCGGCGAGAGGCGGCTCGGGGAAACCGGCGAGGTCGCACCGCCACGGGAGAGCCAAGGGGAAGGGAAAGGAGGGGCCTGCGAGGGTCCTCACCACCACGCGAAGCCTCTGGGCAGTTGTTCGACGGCGGGCGGCAGCGGAACGGCGGCGCGGCGGTGGGCCGAAGCGCGGGCGGCAAAGGCGGCGGCAGCGAGCGCGTAGGCTAGGGTTTAGGGCGCAAGGCGGCTGCGGCTTGGGGGACGAGGTGCGTGGGGTGCGGCGGCTCAAATAGGAGCGGCCATGGGCGTCTGGGCGTGCGGGCCCGAGGCGGAGACGGCGGAGGTGGTGGGGATTCCGCGGGGACGAGCCGGACTCGAACCCGAGTCCGGTGCAGCGCGGGGAAGAGGAACCCGACAGGTGGGGCCCTCGCGCCAGAGAGAGAACGGGGAAGGAGCGGGGGCGTAGGCGGGTTGGGCCGGGGCGAGGAAAAGGGGGCCGCGCGTGGGAAACTAGGCCGGAACGGGGGAGTGGGCCGTGCGCAGGAGAAAGAAGAGAAAAGGAGGAGAGGGAGGCTGTGGGCCGGGCTGTAGGGGAAGGAAAAGAAAGAAAGGGAGAGGAGGGAAGTGGCCAGCTGGGCTGGGCCCAAAGGAGAAAAGAGGGAGAGGGAAAAAAGAAATAAGAAAAACAAAAATGCCTTTGAATTTGAAACTGAAATTTGAATTCAAAAGAAAGACAATCAAAATATCAATGCAAAGAGCATGAGATGCACAATCATATGGTTTTTCCTATATTTATTTTTTTATACTTAAGGAAAAATTGTTTATCAAAATCCTATAACCCTTTAACCTATCATGTTATTCATTTTTTTTTTGTACTTTGCAAAAAATTTAGGGTGTTACATCGTGGCGGTTGTTGAGAACCGCTGGCCTGATCTGCCCGGAAGCCTTCCGGGGTTCCGCGCGTGGCTCCAACCATCTGAAACATAGGGGATATCCATTATTAACCACATAACCTTACTCCCAATTTCAGAAGGTACACCACTCAGATAAGCAATGCATATACTCCATTCAATCATCTCATTTCAGAAAATAAAGATATTGGACAAGATGATAAAACACAAGGCTGATATTATATCACAGATTCTGGTTGTCCTTAACATTACCCATCCTAAGGATCCATACATAGGCCATCTATATTACATCAAATGGCACAAGGTCAAAGCAAACTACTCACTACCTAAGTTATTACACTTTACATGAGTTACATCTAGAGAGTCGACGATTTGACAACTAAAAATCGTCGAAATTGCCTACAGAAGACTGACTGCCAGATGAAGAGTAATCTAGCTGAGGATTGGGCTCCGGATCTCCATGCTCGGAGTCAAGATCTGAGACTCCTTCAATTTCTTCCGGATCTTCTTCTCCAGCTTCAGGTACTGGGGGTGCAGCGGGAGGTGCTGGTTGCTGCTGCAGTTCTTCAATGTGAGCTTGGGCATCATTGGCCTCGAGGATCAGATCATGAATTTGTTCTTGGAGGAACTCAATGATTGTATTGTGCTAAGAGATGATAGCATCACTCTCGTTGATCTGATCTTCTCGATGAAGGATGGTCTCATCTTGTGCTGCGATGATCTCATCCTTCTGAGTCACCAAGGCTTGAAGTTCCACTATCTGAGTGACTTGACAGTCAACATTCCGATAGTGACTTTGAGCCACATTAGTCAACTGACCCATGCCACGGAGCAGCAAAATCTGATAATGGTGCTGAACATTCATGAACCTGGTGATATTACGGACCGTTTCTTCAGCCAGATCTCCCAACAAGTGACCAAGATGGTCTATCCGAAAGTTCCATTCCGGATCACTGGAGTCTATTGCAGGAAACGGACCAATGGGGTACCCGGCAACCTCCATTGGATGCTGGTTGCAAAAGATATTGATAGCCTCCAGTGCAGCAGTCTCGATGGTATCAACAAGACGATACCCCACCACATCAACTTCTACGGGATGCCACTGGGGCGGAAAGGATGTTGAGGAATTGTCATCCTAACTCGGCATCGAGGAACACCTTCTTCTCGATACTCCACTCCGTCATATTGGGGAGGCTTAGTGTAATGGAACAGACTTAAGGATTCCCATAGAAGACGAGGAAAACCTTCCCAATGCAAGGCATTAGTGTGAAGATGCCCTGCATGATCCTAGGAGATGTTCGAAGGAGCGGCCATCTGCGACAAGAATACAAATGATAAGATATATTTACCCTGCTGGAAATTCACAAGGTAAATAGAACGAGATAATCAATTCTGATAACAGCAAAGGCTGGAAATCAAATGGATACCTACGGCACTCAACTAAAAGATTCTATTGAAACCTTACTAAGATTAACTAACATGTTACCTATCCTTAGAAAAAAACAACCAATTTAAGCACTCATTTTGTTGTATTATGCATGCACGTACTATTTGACCTCACAACCAAAACAATGGCCGATTATTTCCGGACTTACGTGGTTAGTCTCAGTGGCATAGTACATACGTCTCTCCCTAATAACTAGTCGGTAAGTCCTATCCGTCTTGATTTCGTGATCGTGGTTAGTGTACCTGCAGAAAATCACAATATATATCCAATGAACCTTTCATGCCAGCATGTCATGAAAGCATCCCCAATCATTACTGTTCACTATAGAAATAGCATGTGTACAATTACCGCTGTTAACATACGTTATCGAAACAACGTATTCACGGGGTACCGCAAAATGCGGGGGTATGAACAGTGATCACCATACCCTGCGCCGAACCATATACTCCCAATATAATCAACCGAAGTTGATATATTGGCAGCATCTCAAGTAGGCCACTGCTTGAGAAACAGCATTCGGTTCGCATCACCAATGAGAAGGCTAACTCCCTAGTTAGCTGAGGATCCTTACCTTCTTACCTTATTATCGAAGATGTCATACAAAATGTAAGGTTGGGTTATGCATAAATTTAAGTTTCGACAGAAAAATAATGCTGGGAGTTAGAGTTATATATATACTATAGCCACTTCTAATTCCCTTAAATATCACCCTAGGGCTTTACGTACTAAGCACAAGCCTTAACGAACCCAACGTAGTTTTGCAAAATACTCTATTGGTCAAATTTTATACCAAAAGTATTTTCAAGGCATTTCATATCTCCAGTGTACATTTGTTAGCTCTGATACCAGCTGTGGCAGAACCAACCTGAATTACACCGGCTCAAGTACGTGAGTCCACTCTTGAGGGCTCCATCGTGCTTCAAAATGTATAATCCCTTGGCCTGTCGGATAACGTCCCGATAAACCACCGAATGCAGGATCAAACAAGGTACCCGCACGAAGGCGAGTCCAGAGATACAATTGCCATCACATTTAACAACACAGGCAGATATATTACATGAGTGTTAAAATTAACATCAGTTCTCGACTGATGGAAATTATTACAAACAGTTCTAAGTTTCAAGTCATGCAGCGGAGTTTAAAGTACGGGCACTGTACACGTCGCCAGTTCGAACATCATGCTAGCCCTGGCATGATATCACTCGGAGGGATCTGTGTTGGCCGGGGACGGGTCTCACTCCACAGACCAACCATCGGACAGAGGGTAAGGCCACGGCATAGGCAGAGCAGAGTCGTCAGGGGGATTACCTGAACAAAAAGTCATGAGGCAAGACTGAGTATTCTAATACTCAGCAAGGCTTACCCGTTCATGGTATACATAGCCATGTAACTAGACTTATGAAGGCTTTAATGGTTGTGGATAAAATTTTCAGCTGAAAAGCAACAAAGAGTAGATCCTTAATTTAAAATTTTAGCTTTCAAGTTCAAGGTGATTAATCATTCTAGATAAGCACCTATAGCTATTCAAGCATGGTGGAATCTTTAGCCAAACATCATCTTTGATAATCACCAAGTTGCTCTTGTTACTCTATGTGGTAAAGGGATCAAGCAGTCTCAATCTCCGCAAGAAACAAACGATTCCTGAATCGAATTTCAGCCTTGCAAGGGTAAACCTAACTCACACGCCTAGAACATCCAACGATAGTTCCGAAGCAACCATTTGCCTTTCATTCCGGCTCGTGGATCAGAGCCACCACAAGCGAATGCAGGACCATACGCACATCCAATGTGCAGGACGTACGCCTGTAGATCGACTACACGGCCGTACTCCTGGTTGCCCTGCAACACGTATTCCTACACGTCGAATCGAGTAACAGGAAAAATCAAAATACGAGTGGTGGGAGGTATGTCCACTCCTCAGGCCGATTGGTTACTAGGTTTATCGCTTACCATATTTCGCGGCATGTGGCTAGTACTTTCAAACGCTTAACTACCGCTACCACACACTGCAACCTTATCAAATTCACCAACACAGACGGGGTGTCATCTCAACCATGATACTCCACATAAATCCCGTCTGTCATCCTTTTAGTGATTACAGGAATGTAAATATTTCAACTCCTATATCGCGCGAGTGATAGGAAATCACCCGACTTCTACCGGCCCTATTAGCATAGCGGCCATTTTAACTCAAGTGCTAGTATTCAGTACACTGGTCCCTAGGGAAATGCAACTAAGGTTTCTCATACAATTCCTAAAAACGTAATGCATAGATAGGTACAAATAATATAGATTGCAGTGTAAATAAAGTAGGGGTCATGTCCGGGGCTTGCCTTCTTGAGTAGGGTTGGGAGCAGGAGTGTCAAAGTTTTCCGAACTTTGGTTCGGAGCTTCAGTTAGATCTTCGACGGCGTTCCCAGGGTCTTCAGCTGATTCCACTCCTTGTTCTGGGATTAGCTCGTAGTCACCGCCGGCGAGAGTAGTCGAGTCTACACGATATGTAAAGTTATAAGTTAAGGGATGCATATTATTTTATTTTATTTCATGATAAAGTTACAATCCAACGAAAATATAATCTACTTACTACACATATCATTTACTTCTCTACTGGGCAGTCATTTATCGGGTATTAATCATTTTATTTGGTTACATTAAGTAACAGGATGGGTTACCCTAAATATTTAACTAATGGCATGAGGTAACATGTTGAGTTAGTTTAAAATAACTATACTTAATAGCTTTATTAATTTGCTTCGCTAACTATTTATTAAACTATGGGTTATTATTAAACTATGGACTTATCATAGCATAATACCTCAAAATATTTTCATGATTTTTGAACATTTAAATCCACATATATTAAATATATAAGGTTTAATAGGTATTATTTATAATTAAATTTATACATTAAGAAAATATTCCACAAACAGTAGGTTAATTATTTTTCCTAAGTATTACATGTCAATATAAGACTAATGCAATTGGTTTCATATTTTTATCATTTTTCTGCTATTTATTATGCATTTTATTAGCCTACAACTACTTAAACTTAATATTTAAATTAGAGCATAAACTACTCATAAACTGAAAGTCAATCTATAAGGAAAGTTGTAGATCTTATCATGAGAATTCCAACAAATTTTAGTTTGCATTTTATGATTTTTTCTTAAATTGATATGGGATTTTAAAGTTTGCAGCCAAAATAACACAAAGGGGTCCTCGTGGTACTATTCATCTGAGTCATGGCTTCGCAGATAACCCCCTAGGCTTTTGGTTTCTTTTAATGCAAGGTCCTTGCCGGGTCAAGACGGTGGCCATGGTGTTTGACCGGCGTGTTCTCGCCGGCAGCGAGGGTTTGGCCGGGGATGATCTGGTCCTTCGTGACCTACATGATCTACTGAATTTATGGGTGGGTGATGTGCACCAAGACAAGTGATGGAGCATGGCCGGCGGAAGTAGTCGAGGAGCTTCAGAGCGATGTGTAGAAGCTTGGGGTGGGGGCAATTGGGGTCGAGGAGGGCCGGAGAGAGGTGTCCCACGGCGAACAGAAAGCGGCGGCGGGTGGAGATCGCCGGCAATCATTGGGGAGTCAGTTTGGTGCACTAGGGGACTAATTGGGGGGGTTGTAGAGCTTCACGGGGTCGAGAGGAGTCTACCTGAGGTGTTGTCATGGTGCGGAAGGGCTCGGAGTGGGCTGCCCACGGTGAGCAGAAGGCGGCAGCGAAACTCGAGCTAGCCGGAGCTGTGGAGGATGAGGCGTGGAGGCGGGAGGATGAAATTGGATGGGTGGTTGAGCACCAGGGGGTCACTACGGTGCTGTGGGAGCACTGGATTGGGGTGGACCAACGGCAGCGGCGGCTGTTGACGGTGGCCAGGAGGGGCGGCGGAGGTCCGGTGAGGGAGTAAGCTCGGGGAACGGAAAATGCGGTGGAAAAGAAGTGCGGCAATGAGTAAACAAGATCACAGAGGGGTTGTTGAGCGCGTGTTAAGGCCAGGAGGGGTTCTGAGGGTACCAGCAGGAGCTGGCAATGACGGCGAGGGCGTGGCGGCCGAGCAGAGCTCCGAGCAGCCGTGGCGCGCGCGAACGGGGACAGCAGGGAGGGGAAATAGGGCCGAGGAAGGGAGAGGATGACCCGTGGAGTTCATCCCAGCAGGAGGTGGCGCAGCGCCGGCGGCAGAGCAGTGGCTAGAGACGAAGCACTGCCGGCAGCAGGAGGGGGGAACAGAGAAGAGGAGCACGTGCTTGAGGAAGAAGAAGAGAGGGGAGTCCGGGGGACCTGTTTGGAAATTTCAAGAATGTAAGGGACCCCACGGTAAAGAAAGATTTCCCATTGATGTAGTGGTCTAATGAGGAAATGCCCAAAATGAAAGTTGGAGAGTTTTTCAAAATCTACAATATTGCTTTTAGGTTCATGTTCAAAAAGCCAAAGTTTACAGCTTTACATGTTAAATTTTTGAATAAAGGTGGAATTTGAATTCTTTTGTCCTTACCAAAGTGGATTTGATGTAATTTTGGATATGTTTGCAAGTTTTCATGGGATGTCATGATGACTTGTATTCTTACATTTTAGCCCTTAAGTAAACTCTAAAAGTTACTCTTATACTTCAATAATTTGCATAAGAGGACCCATATTTTTGCATTAATTACATTTAGGCCCCTCCTTTCACATAAAGACCTATTTTTCTTAGGATTTAATCTATCTTTTGCACTTCCTTTCCTATGGTGATATAGATTTAACACTTAGTGGTATATTTTCCCTAGGTTTGAATGCTATCTCCCATTATACCCAATTAACACTTAAGGACCAATATTTTACAGAATTACAATTATACCACCTATTCCTTTGTGCTATACACATACCCCAAAGCAAACATACACTTTTTACACTAAAACCTAATGTCTATATTTCTAATTACCTGAATGTCACAAGTATTGCAGATGAAATTTGCACACAAGCTCACTCATACCCTAAACAGGCTACACACCAAAAATCACAGGTAATAGAGCTAGCATGCAAAAGTTACACTCAAGATACCTTTTTCTAAACTTTAAAATAACTCTAAAAATATTTTGTTTCAAACTGAACTCTAGTATCAAAAGTTGTAGAGCTAGACTTCTGGAATACAACAAAACTAGTTTGGCAATTTTTGGATTTTTCTACAAATTCCTATGGATTTTCAAAATTGGCTGATTTGAAATGGGGGGTTCTGATTTTCCATAGAAAGGCCCCTAGAAAGATTTGAATCTTTGCAATTGGGTCCCTAGCCGGGCTAAACAGAGAAGTCGATCGGTGGCGACCAAATTCTGGTGAGGGGGCTCACCGGCGGCGAGGGGAAAGTGGGGGAAAAGATCCAGGAGCTTACGGCGGTCGCGGGGGTGGTTGGTGGTCGGTGTTGGGGAAGAGAGGGGCTGGGGCGGCGTGTCGACGGCGAACAGGGGCGGACGGCGGGGCTCCGAGGGATGACGGCGGCGTTCTGGTGGCCAGAGTGCTGGAGGGCAGTGGGGAAGTAGCTAGAAAGCTTCCTCGGGGTGATTTGGTGCTGGTGGTGTGCTTGGCTAGGGCTAAGAGGCGGCGGAGTGTCGGGACGGCGGTGAGACCAAGCGGCGGCGGAGCTTGAGCTCACCGGCGCGGTGGTCCGGCTGTTCTAACGCGGGTGAGGGAAATTGAGTGGGCCTGTGAGCATCACAGGGTGGCGGGGGTGCTACTGGAGCACTGGATCGGGGGTGGGAGGCGGCTGACGATGGCGAACCGAGGTAGCAGCGGAGCTCCGGTGAGAGTAGTCGAGCGAACGAAGGAAAGAGAGGTAATGCGGCGTGGTGGAGCGGGTAAAAGAAGTCGAGAGGGACTCCTGGGCAAGCTTTAAGGCTAGGAGAAACACGGTGCACATGAAGCAGCTGCTAGCAAGCTCGGCGGCGCGCGTGGCGGCTCGGGCGGCTGCGGCGCGACGTGGAGGGGCAGGGAGAGGGCCAGCAGAGGCCGGGAAGCGGCGGGCGCGGTGTAGGAGAGGCACGTGCCGCGGGGGAAGAGCGGCGCGGGGCAGCTGTGGCTCAGGAAATGGTCGGTGAGGGCGGCGGGGTCGGCAGAGAGAAAACAGAGAGAGGGAGGAGCTGGAGGTTGAAGACAGAGACCTGTCTGCAATTCTCCAAAAATGTAGGGACTCCACTGTAAAGCCAAATTAACTTTCAAACCATAGCTCAAATGAAAACATGCCCAAAAGCAAAAATGTAGAGTTTAGCAAGATCTACAACTTTGCTTTAAGGTTCAGCTTCAAAAGAGTTAATAATTTTAATCTAATTTAAAACTTGGCAAAAGTTTAAACTCGGAGAAATCCTATTTAAATTCTACACTCCACTTGATTCCTTAAGGTAGTTTCACTTCTCACAAAGGTTTAAAAGTAAGTACTTGCTTCTTGCAAAATAACCCTTTACACATTTTGATTTTACCTACCATTCTCACCTATTTTGCACCAAAGGACCTATATTTCCTAGAAGTAAGATCTTTTTAAGCTCTACACTTTTGATTTTGGGCATATTTTCATTAGAGCTATAGTTTGGAAGAAAACTTTACTTTACAGTGAACTCCTTGAACTTTTGCAAAATTTACGAACAGGTCCTCATCTTCTTCCTCCTGCTTCCCCCTCTCTGTTTCTTTGCAGCGCCGCCCACCGCCCATCGCCAGCGTTTTCCCCGGCCGCCAGCTGTCCCTTCGTCGCTCTTCCTGCACCACCTGGCCCCCAGCTCGCCCGCGTGCCGCTTAACCGACCCCGCTAGCTCCTCCTCGCACAGACGCGTTGCACCGCCACCCGCCCGAGCCGCCATGCGCGTCGTCGACCGCCAGCAGCTGCTTGCCTCCCGCCCGCGCGCCTCTTTTTAGCTTGGGAACGCGCCCAGTAAACTTCTCCTTTCTTCTATCCCCTCGTGCGCACCCGCATTCTTGTTCTTTCCCCGCTCGACTACTTCGCCGGAGCTCCTCTGTCCACCACTGTCAGCCGTCTCCGCCGCTACTCCTCTCCAATTTCATGCTCCACCAGCACCGCCGCATTTCACTGCCCCTTCCTAATCCGCTCTTCCTCCTCCCACGCACGCGCAGCCCAGAACATCGCGCCGGTGATCTCACTCTCCGCCGCCATCCTATTTCTAGTCGAACCGAAGTCCACCTCTTCTCCTTCCTCACCAAGAGCACCATCAGCACCACATCTCCACGCCGAAGCTCCCTGACCAATTTCCCTTTGCCTTCCTACACTCCAGTCGCCGGAACACCATCGCTGCCCTCGGAACCTCGCAGCTTCGGCTCTATCTCTAGTCGAACCGCCACCTCCGAGCTTCCCTTCTATGATTCCAACCACCCCCAAGTCCGCCGTGAGCTCCTGAACCTTTTGCCCCATCTTTCCCTCGCCGCCAGTGAGCCTCCTCGCTAGATTTTAATCGCCACCGCTCGACTTCTTCTGTTCAAGTCGATTAGGGACCCAAATACAAGTCTGTGTTTCTTTCTAGGGTCTTGTTTGCAAAATACACGTCCGTCAGCTACACACCCATCAGCCACATGCTCATCGACTACACGTCGATCGGCTACACCTCTATTGGCTACTTTTGCTGAAGAAAAATCACAGCCGATGCACGCACAAATCGTTACCTAGGTTAACACCTCAAGCAAGTATCGGCTAGGCACAGCCGATATAGAACACATCAATCGGCTAAACATGGCCGATGCAGAATGCAAAAATCGGACTTTTCCGATGCACACCCCAATCGGCTAGATAAGCTATTAGAAAAACATGCTGTTAAATAGATCTGATTAGCTCTGTTGTAACCTTCACCAAATAGCCGTTTTGAACAAAGTTTTTACACTAGAAACTCTACTTAAGTTTATTCATTCAAATCTGTTTGTTTGTACAAATTAGTTAAGTCTTGAAGTGATGTATTGAATATATTCTTGTTGGATTGCAACTTTATCGTGAAAACCAAATATTAAAATAATAACCATTTGCTTCAAATCATTGCATATCATGTAGATTTGATGACACTCGCCGATGGTACCTATGAGCTAATCCCGGAACCCGACGAGGGTATTTCTGAAGCTCAAGAAAATGTCGCCAAGGGTCCTTCTGAAGCCCCAAACCTAGGTTCGGAAGATACTGATATCACTGACCCGAGCCTCACCAGTGAAGGCAAGCCCTGTCTGTGTTGATCAATTTGATAAGGCCGCAGTGTGTGGTAGTGGTGGTCAAGTGTTTGAAAGTACTAGCCACATACCGTAAATACGGTACGCGGTAAGCCTAGTACCTGATTGGCCCAGCAAGTCGACATATCCCCCACCACTTGAATTTTGGTTTATGTACACACGCACCGACGTGTGGGAGTATATTCTGCATAGCAGATGGGAGTACGGTCATACAGTCGTGCTATAGATGTACGTCCTGCACATTGGATGTGCGTATGGTCCTGCAGTCGCTTGTGGTGGCGCTGATACACGACCCGGATTATGAGGGGAATGGTTGCCCGGAAAGGAAAGTTTCCGAGCGTGTGAGTTAGGATCCCTTGCAAGGTTATGAAATTTGATTCAGGAATCGTCCGTTTCTTGCGGTGATTTAGACTGCTTAATACTTCTGCCACATAGAGTAACAAGAGCAACAGTTGGTGGAATAATATTGATGTATGCTTTAATACCTAACTTGCTTGTCTAGTATAGATGCTCACTTAGAATGGCTAATTGAACTAGAATCTGAAAGCTAAAATATGTAAATAAGGACATACTCTTTGTTGTTTTTCAGCAAAAGAAATCTAGAGCCTTTCAACCTTTCATGGTCTAGTTATGGGCTAAGTATACCCAATTGACGGGTAAGCCTTGCTGAGTATTAGTATACTCAGCCTTGCTAGTAATATGGTTTTCAGGTATGTCATTCGAGGACTCAGTTGCTAGTTCTCCTTGGCCCTGCACTTTACCGCGTAACTGGTCCGTGGAATGGGATCTGTCCCCGGCCGGCAATGACCCTTCGGAATGACGCCATGTTTTGAGCTAAGTATGGTGCCTGCTTTGCGATGAGTAGTCGCATTGTTGTATCTTTTCCGCTGCCTTCTCTGAATAATATTCGTTAAAACTTCGAGTTTTCAAACAATGTCTATATAAATTTGTTTTAGTTAGGTTTGCAGTAGTCTATTAGAAACCGGTTTGTAATAATTACTATGACTATGTTGTAAAAATGTAACGGTGATTGTATCTCTGGACTCGCCTTCGTGCGAGGTACGCTTGAACGATCCAGAATCCGGTGGTTTCATCATGATGTTACCCGACAGACCATTGGGTTATTCCGTTTGAAGTGCGTTGAGGTCATATCGCCTGTATAGCAATGATCTACGCACTTGAGCCGGAATAATTCAAGCGGTTCTGCCACAACATGATGCATGATTGGTCCGAACAAGAGGAGAAGATGCGTGAGCGGTTCCCGAGGCAAATGACAACAACCCGAGGCGCACAAATGACAATCGTACCGATAAGAGCCAGCAGGACTACTCGGGTTCATCCCGAAAGTGCAAGCTAGACGACCTCGTCACGACTGTGGATCTTCCTTCGTGAGGCAGGAAGACAACGACGCAGGAGCAGTTCGAAAAGCTCTTGCAGAAGAAATGCCCATGGCATCCAGGTGCCAATCATGCGGCAATTGATTGCTACCACCTCCAGAGGACATTCAGCAATCCCAGTAATGCAAAGAAGAACAAGTCAATGGACCAAAAGCCTGAAGAGGACGACCAAGGGGACAAATCGCACAACGCGAAGTTCCAAGATGCCTCGAAAACCATCAACATCATCTTCGGAGGTGACAAAGAGTTCAGTTTCAGGAGGGAACAAAAACTACTACTCCGAGAAATCATGTCCGTCGAGCCGGCGATACCACGACCACTCCGGTGGTCGGAGGTCCCCATCTCATTCTCACGAGACAATCAATGGACCAGCTTTTCGGAGCTCGGCAAATTCCCCCTGGTCCTGGACCCGGTGGTGGAAGAGGTCAAGCTCACCAGAGTGCTCATCAACGGCGGAAGTGGTCTCAACCTCATCTTCGCCAGCACGTTGAGAAAGATGGGCTTGGACTTAACGGACATGCTCGTCCCAAGCAAGTCTCCCTTCTACGGCATTGTCCCAGGCAATGTAGCACATCCACTTGGCACGGTGGTCCTTCCAGTCACCTTCGGCATGAGGGAGAACTACCATACCGAGTTCATCAAATTCGAAGTTGCCAACTTCAAATCTTCATATCATGCCATACCGGGTAGGATGGCACTGGCCAAATTCATGGTAGTGCTGCACTATGTTTATTTACTTCTCAAGATGCCAGGGCGAAGTGGGGTACTCACTCTCCGAGGCGACTTGAAGAAGTCATATGACTACAACTAGGAGGCCATCCAACACGCTTTGACTACGCGTGTGCCAGATGCTTCAGGAGAAGTACTCGCGGCCGCGCAACAACTCTCCCAAGCTGGGCTGGAAATCCCAAAGAGGAAGGCAAGCAAGTTGAGCATCCAGTCGACCGGCGACGTGGCCCTCAAGACGATCCAGCTCCAGGAGGGCGACTCATCTAAGACTACTGTCATCGGTGCAGGCTTAGGTGAGAAATAGGAAATCGCGCTCGTCAGTTTCCTTCGAGCTAATAGAGACATATTCACGTGAAAACCAGCAGATATGCCTGGGGTGCCCAGGGAACTGATCTAGCATAGCCTAAACGTACATGCACAAGCTGTGCCCAAAAAGCAACACCTTCGAAGGTTTGCTCAAGATAAACGAGAGGCAATCAAAAGGTAATTAGCTAAACTCCTCGCGGCTGGCTACATTAAAGAAGTAATCCATCCAGAGTGGGTAGCTAATCCTATCCTTGTAAATAAAAAGAACAATGAATGGAGAATGTGCATTGATTACATCGATCTCAATAAGCATTGCCCAAAGGACCACTTCGGGCTGCGCGCATTGATCAAGTTGTCGACTCGATGGCGGGTTGTGCACTCCTCTGTTTCCTTGACTGCTATTCAGGGTACCACTAGATCACGCTTAAGGAGGAAGATCAAATAAAAACCATGTTTATCACCCTGTTTGGGACATATGCCTACAAAACTATATCTTTCGGGCTAAAAAACGTAGGTGCAACCTACGAAAACGCAATTCAAATGTGCCTCGCTAATCAGTTGCATCGGAATATTGAGGCCTACGTGGATGACGTGGTCATCAAGACCAGGAATCCCGAGGACCTGATCACAGACTTGGAAGAAACGTTCAACAGCTTACGAAGGTTCTGATGGAAGCTCAACCCAACAAAGTGCATATTTGGAGTACCATCAGGGAAATTGCTTGGGTTCATTGTCAGCAACCGGGGAATTGAAGCCAATCCTATGAAGATCACGGCCTTCACCGACATGGAGGCTCTAGCCACAATCAAGGATATGCAGAAACTAACAGGATGTATGGCAGCCCTGAACAGGTTCATCTCCCGACTTAGGGAGAGAGGACTACCCTTCTTCAAACTCCTAAAGCACCAAGACAAGTTCCAGTGGATGGAAGAGGCTGAGCGGGCCCTGTAGGATCTAAAACTACACCTACAGTCACCCCCGGTCCTCACAGTACCACTGCCGGGAGAAGATCTACTACTATATATTGCGGTGACAACTCATGTCATCAGCAGTGCCATCATCGTCGAGTGCAGCGAGGAGGGCCATGCATTTGGAGCGAGTTACTCTCCGAATCTAAGGTACGATACCCGGCAGTTCAGAAACTTCTATATGCAATACTGATCACATCAAGAAAGCTACGCCATTACTTCGACAACTACAAGATCACTGTGATTACGGATTTTCCATTGGTGGATATTCTACACAATCAAGACGCCACGGGGCGAATATCAAAGTGGGCAGTGGAACTAGGGGCTCTGTCAATCGACTTCAAGCCATGCACTACAATTAAATATCAAGCTCTAGTCGATTTTATGGCCGAGTGGAGAGAGAACCAAATTCCAGCTCCAGTCGACAAGCCAGAGCAGTGGACCATGTATTTCGATGGATCTCTTAAGCTCAATGGCGGAGGTGCTAGAGTCCTATTTATCTCCCTGAAAGGTGAACAACTGAAGTATGTCCTCCAGATCCTTTGGGAGGTATCCAATAATGAAGCCAAGTATGAAGCCTTGCTTCACGGGCTACGTTTGGCGATATCACTAGGCATAAAGCGACTACTTGTATATGGTGATTCACTTCTGGTCGTTCAGCAAGTCAACAAAGAGTGGGACTACAACAAGGAGACAATGGACGCCTACGTACAAGAAGTGCGCAAGCTGGAAAATAAATTTTTCGGACCGGAGGTTCATCACGTGATACGGGAACACAATGTCGGCACAGATATACTATCCAAGCTAGGATCCACCAGTGCACAAGTCCCAGCGGGAGTTTTTGTCCAGGAGCTGAAGCAACCATCCATCAAGCCCTCACCTCAGATAACCACTGATACCGGCCTTCAGAAGCCCGATCGGGAGGTTACGATGCTTGGGGAGGACTGGAGAGAAACTTACATTGACTTCATCCGGGACCAAAGACTACCAGCAGGAATGGATGCAAAAAGTGCAGCGGCAGCCCATGTCATGTGCAAAAGCAAAGGTTTTGTCCTAGTCAACAATAAACTCTACCGGCGTGGCGCACAATCAGGTGTACTCATGAAATGCGTAACGGGAGAAGACGGCTATGACATACTGTGGGAGATACATGAGGGTGTATGCGGCAACCATGCAGCTTCAAGAACGCTTGTTGGGAAAGCATACAGAGCTGGTTTTTGGTGGCCCACCGCATTGTCAGATGCTGAGGACCTAGTGCGGAGATGCCAAAACTGCCAATGCTTTGGCAAGCAATCTCACATCCCAGCCCCCAATCTTAACACTATACCACCATCCTAGCCGTTTGCTTGCTGGAGCCTTGATATGATTGGGCCATTTACAACAGTGCCAGGTGGTTTCACCCACATATTGGTAGCAATCGACAAGTTTGCCAAGTGGATCGAGTACAAGCCGATAACCAAGCTCACACCAGACAGAGTCGTTGATTTCATCTCCGACATCCTGCATCGCTTCAGCTTCCCGAATACCATCATCACTGACCTGGGATCAAATTTCACATTTAACCAGTTCTGGGAGTTCTGTGAAAATGCGTGCATCAAAGTCAAATACGTCTCCGTTGCACACCCAAGAGCCAACGGTTAGGTCGAGAGGGCGAACGGCATGATAATCAAGGAACTCAAGAAAAGACTCTGATGAAAACAGCAAGAAAGGCGGGAGGTGGATATACAAGTTGCCACATGTCATCTGGGGGCTCAGGACTCATCCATCCAAAGCCACAGGACGAACACCATTTTTTCTTGTGTAGGCTCTGAAGCAATTTTACCGGCTGACATCATGTGGAAATCCCCAAGGGTTGAAATGTACAATGAAGGCGAGGCGGAGGAAGCAAGGCAGCTAGAGCTTGACTCTATCGAAGAGGCTTGCTGCACTGCTCTTATTCAGTCAGCACGATACCAACAGGGGATCTGGCAATATTATGATCGCAATGTCAGAGAACATTCGTTCAGTATAGGCAATTTGGTCCTACGCCGTATCCAAGATGAGTTAGAATTATACAAACTCAATTCGAGGTGGGAAGGACCGTTCATCATCAAGCAGATTACAAGACCGGGGTCTTATCGACTACAATACCCCGAGGGCCAAGACGTCCCAAATTCTTGGAACGTACAGAACCTACGCAAGTTTTACCCATAAGAAGACACGCAGTGATAGCTGTTCTTCGAGCGCCAAGGCGGTTTCTTTCCGATTCAATTTGGAGGTCACATGCCACAGAATCAGGAATGTAAATTTTCTATTAAAATTCGGAGGCTATAGCCATGTTCAAGTTTTATGTAAATCGACTTCTTGCCATGAGCATAGCTGTCGTTGCGATGATGATCTCGTTTTTTCCAAACAGGTTAGATCCGCTCGATTGGATTCTATCTAACTTGTTTGACGGGCTCACTTGAGGAGCTATATCGACAACTCCCAGAGTCGCTGCACTCGGGGTAGTACCGACTACTTGCTACGAGCATGATAGTTGTTGCAATGGTGATCACGTTTTTCCTAACAGGTTAGATCCGCTCGATCGGATTCTATCTAACTTGTTTGACGGGCTTACTTGAGGAGCTATATTGACTACTCCCAGGGTCATTGCACCCGGGGTAGTGTCTACTACTTAGCCTATGAACGTGGATGGCAATCCAGAAATCATAAGGCAATGATAGTATAGACAGCATTGACAGATATATTACAAGGAGAAGATTACTTGTCTTTACAATAACTCAATCCTGTTCTATACTCTCTACTATTTTTTCAGCTATAGGCCTGGCCTCTAGAAGGTACTCGCTGAACTGTTCTTCAGAGCAGTCCATAGCTACACCCTGTGCAAGTACCTCTAGTTGAGCCTTAGGCCAAAATGACTTCACAAGACCTAAGGTGTGGCTAACATATGTGGTGGGGGCCTCGGCGATGAAGCTGAGGACTTTCTATGGAGCTCCGTGGAGTCGATCGAGCAGGGATCACCCATCTGCTGCGCTGTCATCCTACGGATCCACCACTTCAACCAGCTGTTGGGCGGCCACCCTTAGGTCCTCCAGCTCTTTTTGGCGCTGTTCCTTCTCTTCGCCTAGCGTCTTGATCTGTTGAAGGCACTCGATGAGCTGCTACTCAGTATCAGCGATCACCTTCTGTAACTTCTCGATGTCATCTATGCGACGATACAGGATATTCTTCATGTTAGTAAGTAACTCTTCTTTATACGTTAAGAGTTTCTTAACCTCTGCGGTGAAGACAATGTTTCAGAATGCAAGACCAACTGGTAGAGAAAGTACTCGAGCAAGGAAAGGACTTGCCTTGATGCGCTTTTTTCTTCTCCTTAAGCTGTTCTTGGAGCTCAGAGTTGGACTTCTCAAGATTACGGATGTCATTCTTGAGCAGCCATGTTTCCCGTGTCCGCTCCTGCTTCAGCTTATCGAGCTCCTTGCGAAGATAGATGTTCTTTCGGAGTTCTTCCTTGATGCGTCGATCCTTCACTTGGAGCTCTTGGAGGCCACTCTCGACTGCTTTCAGCTTCTCAGATTTTGCTTGAGAGTGTTTGGCCACATCCTGTACAAGGGGGAAGATTGAGAAGACAAAACAACTCGACAAAGCATAAAGGCAGAAGAGCAATCATGCCTTACCAGGGTAAACTTGTACATCTCCTTGGAGATCTTCTGGAAATACCACATGTTGTCGATCGTGAGGAGAGGATCATCCAATAGATCTTTGATGATGATGTTCTTGAATCCTCTCCCAGACATCAACAGAGCTCCAGGGCTGCCCGAAGTACCCGCAGCCTCTTCAGTTGATGGTTGTGGGGCACCTGCAAGTTGAAAAAGCGTTCAATACACGAAGCCTACAATCTAAGCAGTTAGCCACAGGGGGTCAGACACTTACCTGTGCCATCCGTAGGAGCGGCATTGGTGGCCTCGACTTGTTCACCACCACTAGTGCTGGATTCGATTTGCTAGGGCTCGGGAGGTGGTGGGTCGGGCAGAGTCGTGTCCTCATTCCCGGGCGGCAGCTGTGTGCTTTCTGTTTCAGGTTGTCTGACTAGCGGCTCGGAGGCTGGAGTAGCCGTGATAGGCTCTGGCTCATCCAACCCCAAAGCAGACGAAGTCCTAACAAAGCAGAGTTAGATATATCATCAAACAAGTCGAAAGAACAGAAGATACATTATGAACAAGGAGCTGCACTCACAGAGAGGATTTCTTCATGCCGGACTTCTTAAGTCTCAGTTCCCGTGGTTTTCCAACCACAGTACTCATTGCCGGTGGCGGGGTCATACCAGCCGTGGGCGCGGGATGTCCCGGTGAGGTACCCGCCACGGCAATGGTCACGACCCTTGCAGAAGTAGTCGATGGGTCCATCCCAGCAGTTTCTGCAGAACCACTTGCTGGAACATCATCCCTAGAAAATGCGGTCCCGACCACCTTTTGGCCCTTGGGGTCAGGAGGAGAAGAAGAAGGACTGCAACACAGACAAGTAAGCATCCAACAAACACAAGTCTTGATAATTCTACAAGACGGCGGCCCCATACCTGGTGGGTTCGACTACGTTCGCTTTTCGCTTGCGTACCACTCGACGACCTCAAGGGACTGATGGCAAGGCTTCTACCAACACCACAGATGATCCGGGGGAGTGGTTCTTGTTCGCCTTCCCTACAGTCGCCTTCTCCACCAGGGGGATCTCGCTCACGGTTGTCTCGCCGCTGGGCAGATCGTTAAATGATTGAGCCCTTTTCGCTTCAGCTGCGGCACTGGGGAGAAGGTGGTATGGTCGGGGATGTCATCTTGTGGTGGATAACTCCGGTACAATGTTGTGTGTCCCTACAGAGGATTTTCAGTCAGCGGAAGTTCCAGAACAACAGAAATTATACCAAGTAGTCGAAACCTTACCGGCTCTGGAGGATTTTGTGCAGAGAACAGCTCCGGGACGTAGGGCACCGTGTTGACATCCAGCAGCACCCTCTTGACTCGGATGAGCGCGGCATCATCGGTCAATTCCTCTACGCACATCCGAGATGGGTCTTTAGCACCCATGTACTCGAAGCCTAGCGTATGGCATTGCTGGATGGGTTGGATTTGGCGTTTGAAGAATGACAACATTATGGCTGCGTCGGTCACCCCCATTTCCTTATGGGCTGCTATGAGAGCTAGCAACTCATTGACTTGGTCGATGTCCTCCTTAGCGAGCTCGGTGTTCCACTCCGGCCATAGAACAGGGGGCTTACTTGACCTTTCAGGGAGTTGGGGGCATGGTTTCCGATGTAGAACCAATGGTTTTTCCATCGAGAGATGTTGGAGGGGAATTTGTAGGAAAGATATTTGTCACTTGCCTGTTGCCTAAGTTGGATGCCGGCGCCCCTACAATGGATGGATTTTTCAAGGTAGGTTGCGGTTTTACATGGAAGAGATAGCGGAAAAGATCCCAATGGGGTTCAATTCCAAGGAAAGTTTCACAAAAGTGGATGGAAATAGCAATGTGGCAGATCGAGTTCGGGTTGAGATGATGGAGCTCAAGCCCGTAGAAATAAAGAAGGCCACGGAAGAAGGAGCAGGTGGGGAGAGCCAAACCCCGTTCAGAGAAATGGTAGAATGAGAAGATTTTGTCTACATTCTCCATGGGAAGAGATTGGCGAAAAGAGGGGCGCCAGTTGATGAGATTTTTTACCTGAAGCAAACCCTCAGAAACAACATTTAGGAGGTCGTTATTGGAGCACTTACTGTAAGTCCACTCCCCAGAAAGTGGTTGCGATTCCTTCACCTTCCCATCTTTCTCGTTGGATCTCTTGGGCACCATTTTAGATCTGTTTGTCACAAGCTGCTTCACTCGCATGCGCTCGGGGGCTACAGAGAAGGGGCAGAGAGATTCGGCTAGCTTGAGTCTTGTCAAAGGGGGTGAAGGCGGAGCACGAATCTGATTGGGGTTTCGGAAATTTCTCGGCGGATTGAAGATTGGAAGCACGGATTTTACCCTAAGTTACCATGGGGTTAAATAGCCAGCGGCCGGATATAGGTTTACAGTTCCGAAGTTGAAGAGTCGTTATAGGGAATATTCGGAAGATGAGGGGTTATTTGGTGGATTTTTAGATAAATTATTTGATTAACCATTTCAGGGTTAATTGTCCTGAAAAAAGGGGTTTTCGAATTCCAAATCTAACTTCCGTCATCTATACCATCACACCAATTATTTCCTAAGGGAACATTTTTTCACTGCATGCTACGACCATTGGATCCTTTTTTCTAAACCTGAGAGATTTGGATTCAAGACTCGGGGGGCTGCGGGATACGTGACATCGACTACTTATTTTTTGAATGCACTCGAAGGATAAGAAAAGAAGATTCAAGACTAATGTGACTCTTAGCCTGATTCTTCGATTCAACCAAAGGCACGGGGGCTACTCCATATGGAGTGCGATTTTCCATCGCACCCCATATCAAAGAAGTACTTCGGGGCATGAGCACCTCATAGCTTCGATGCAGCCAAGGAAGTACTCGAAGAAGAACTTCAAGACGGATCTTCAAAACAAGCTGAAGACTACTTCGGAAGTACTCAAGGAGCCTACAGCACTTAGCTACGAAGAGCTCGGGAGCTTGTCAAACCCGGGGCTACGGGACTGTGTACATAACGTAGTTCATATGGGAATAGGGGATAGTACATGTCCTATGCCTTATCTATATTGTACTCTACTCGCATGCGAAGTAGGACTAGCCGATACAGAAGGAAGCTACTCGAGTTGTACTCGAGTACGATTCCTAGGCTAGTGTCGGACTAGGATTCATGTAACCCTGTCCTCCCGGATATATAAGGGCGGGCAGGGACCCCTTCAAAACACATCAACACCCAAGGCAATACAAACCACCAAACAGGACGTAGGGTATTACGCACATCGTAGCCCGAACCTATCTAAAACCTTGTGTTGCTTGCACCTTCAAGTTCCTGATCTCGGCGACACCCTACCTAAAACTTACCACCTCGGGTATACCCCTCGGTGGGAAGGCGGTAAAACACCGACACTCAGCAAGTGTTGGGAATTATATAACATGAAGGCTAAAATCAAGGAAAGGCTGACTGGCTTACTGCGATAAGCAATTTTAGTTGGTCAAGTTTTATTAGCACATGATTACTAAGGTATAAGTTCATACCAAGACCCACATTTAAAGAAAGAGAAGAGATATAGCAGAAGTATAACCATAACCATAAATGTGGTCCACGATTTAATTCATCTTCAAGTTCAATTAGTCATGTGAGGGTCCAAGCTGCTCTTAACCGTGAGCACGACTGATATATCAGTTTTCACTCTGCAGAGGTTGTACACTTTACCCACAATTCGTATCTCCCAATTTGCCCGAGGTAGCTAGCCTCTTAAACACTTCCGAGGTGAGTGGCAAGGGATTCACTATGAGACCTTTACAAAGATTCCCTAACTTATGATAATCTGCTAAGATTTCAGGTCACAGTGGTCATAACCCTCCCTAGTGAGGTGGTACCTTAGCCAAGGACCATAAACAAAGCCTCTAAGAGGACCGGGTTATACCCCATCAACGCAATCCCCTCTTGCCCTTTCAGTAAGATCATCACAAGCTAGAATTTCTAATTAATTAGCCAAGACTAGAGCCATATAGTATTATGGTTGCACTGTTTTCCTGGGTGGTTCTTCATATTCTGATTAAAACCTATGATCTTGTGATTAACAACACAGAGAACATGAACATGGATAAAATAGGTGTAGCATCATCATTGTTATCATCATGGTTATAAATTATTCCCAAACCAGAACCAGTTATAGCAACTAAGCAATAGCTACCCAACAAGAAAGATAAAACCCAGGTTGACAAGGAATGATCATAAAGACTAGGCATATCCTTAATTAGGATCCATCAAAATTAGGACACATGCATGCATATAGAAAAAGTTATATTTATTGTGATTATTAGGATAAAAGAATAATCAAGGAAACACTTGCCTTTCTTTTAGAGAATAGCTGCTAAGAGTCTTCAACTCTTGTTCTTGAAACTCTAAATCTTCAAAACTCTTGGATCACACTCCTTCTAACGTCACACAAGCATTGGGCCGAAGCATACAAGCAAGCAAACAAACAAGAATGACTAAGAACAGATACACCAAACAAAAAGAATGCTTTAGAAGAGCGTACAAAAGGATAGGGCTCGTTAATACGGTCACGACGATGAAAGAAACGTGGAAAACGGAGGTACGATAGAAAAGAGATAGCTATCGGAAGATTTATATTATAAAAGAAATAAAAAACTATAGGCTTTCATTTATTTTAATTTAGAAAACTAATATAGAAATATTCAACAGAGAATATCCCTGATTATAATTAACTCACATTATATTTGCATTTATAAAGATGAAGTACAACTTAGTCAGATTTTATAAATAATTATCTATGTACAAATTATCCTAATTAAACATTCAATTAGAAAAGAAACCGGTGAGAGCATCTAAACGTCGAACATTATGATTCGAGTTGAACTAAACAAATTAAATTACAAACACATTTAAGTCGATATTTATCAAATTAACATTAATTAATAAAATTGGAATAAAGACTTAATTGGATTTTATTTTGGAAAACAAGATGAGAGGATATTATTCAAATTAAATTGATATCTAATTTTAAAAATAGGAATTATGGTACTAGGGTTTAGAGGGTTTAGAAGACTAACACAAAAAGAACGGATCGCAACGGATCCAAAACGTGGAAACTACGCATGAAACAAAGTTGTAGGGACCTATATGTAATTAACTATACACTTCAGGGGCTAGCAGCAAAGAATTACAAGACATAGGAAATAGTGCTTGCAAATTAAGAAAAGTTCAGGGTTAGATCTGAAAAATTGTACGGTGGGGGTGGATTGAGAAGATGTAATAGATCCAGGGGATTTTCTGCAAATTTCACAAGACACAGAAAATTACACATTAATTACAGAATTCTTCGGGGGCTAAATCGCAAAAAGCTCGAAACAGCCCCAATGGTGGCTGGCAGGCACAATTTCTCAAATTCTCATCGTTCCAGGGCACGAGAGGTTCCAAGGATCGGGGCAAATGAAAGAGGACGATGAGGGGATTCGATTCCATACCTTACTTACCGCGGGGATGCAACGTGGCGATCAAATTTCACGAGAGAAGAGGCGCCGGCGGTCTGTTCATCCAGTTTGTGGGTGGCTGTAGTTCTGGTGGCGGCGCTGGGCATCAGGGGGCAGCGTGGCTGCAAGGGGTCTGCGGGCTGGGTGATGGTTCTGCTCGTGCGCAGCAAGGGCGCGCAAGGGGAGGGGGCAGCGGTCTAGTGCAGGGCAGGGTAGCGCTGCAGGAGCGTAGGAGAAGGGAGGGCAGGACAGGCAAGGCGTGTCACAGGGTGTGGAGGAGTGTGCACAGGGGCAGGGGCAGCGGCGTCCTGAGCAGGTGCGTCGCGGTGGCGTTGCACAGGAAAAGAAGTGCGAGCAGGAGATCGTGCTGCGGCAGGGTAGGGCATAGGCCCAAGGGTTTTGGCTCGCCCTTTGTAGGGGTGCTGTGCGGGGAGTCCGAGCTCTCCCCGTGCACGGGTTGGGCCTGAACAGAAAACGAAAAGGGGGGAAAGAAGATGACAGCTGGGGCCGTGATGTCATAGAGAAGAATCAGGGAAAAGGAGCGACTGGCTGCAGGAACTCGGAGCAATGCAGAAAGAGGTCGCAGGGGCGGAAGCAGCAGGGAGTCGTGGGGGAGGCTAGGGCCGACGATGTGCAGGTGGGCATGAGGCCGAGGGGATCGGTTATGGGCCGAAACAGGTTCGGGTGAGGGCCGAACATGAAAACGTGCTGACAGAGCTGGTTGAACGTGAATGAGTTATTCGGGACCGTGGAAAAGAGAAGGAAGGGATCAGGCCGAGTCATTGGTAGTTACGACAGTGGAGCACATTCGAAAAAGAACACTGAAATGAAGCTACGATTCCGTTTCGACCAAGGTTTGATCGAGAAGAAAGACTAGAGAATCGGGAGCTCGATGGGGCATCTTAAGGATTCAGAGAGGACAAGGTTTAAAGGATGTACAACAAGGATACAGCTTGGTCCAACTATGATGAGAATTTGATATCAAAATAGAAATATTTTCCAGAACATATTTTTAAGCTTAAAATAAATCTAGAAAAGTCCAGATAAATATTTTAAACCACAAAAAAATATATGCTGAAGAATCCCAAAAATTCCAAGGAAAAACTCAGGAGGTAATTTGGGTCACGAGGATTCCAACTAAAATATTTGGAACTCATGAAAAAGAATTTTAGAGCCTTCCAAATAAAAATAGATGTAGCTCTAGGATAAATAGAATAATTGCCAGAAAATCTTTAAAATTCTCGAAAAATCCTATTGATAAATGAACACATTATAAAAGGCATTCACATCCTAAAATTAAATATTTTAGGGTGTGACAGTTTCTTTGTCCAGAGCCCTTCTAGTTTCAAATCTTCTATAAATAAGCCTCTAAAATCATGTTTTAGCCATAACTTCTCCGTTTTAACTCCATTTTCATCGATTCTTGCGCTCACACGATCCTTGCGACATGTACAGTAGTGTTATGATGTTGTTTTGCTCTGTTTATATTGTCTAGTATACTGTTTCTTATTTATTGTACTTATTTATTTGTATATACTTGTGTGTCGCGATAGACGGTGCACAATTCGAGGGTCTGTACGAGCAAGGCTTTGAAGACACCCCTGAGCAGCAGCAGTACTTTGAAGAAGGCAACTGGTCCTTGATCATATTCCGGTCCTAATAACTTCTAAATACACACATTTACTTTATATGCATGCATGTGTCTATAATATGATGGATCCCAAACTGAGGATATGCCTAGTTTCTTTTGAAATTCCTTGATTGAACCTGGGTTGTTATATTTATGTTGTAGGTACGCTAGTTTCTTTTACTTATAATTGGGTTGGATAATTTGAAAACTACAGTACACTTATTTTTACTTCATGATCTGGAATACTTTTACGGTAATTACTTTAAGATTATTGTATTAATTGGAACATGGAGAATCACCTAGGAAAATAGTGCAACCACAATACTACATGGCTCTGGTCTTGGGTAATTAATTAGAAACTTGAGCTTGTAATGGTCTTACCGAAAAGGGAAAGAGGGGAGTGCGTTGATGGGGTATAGCTCGGTCCTCTTGAGGCGTAGATATGATCCTGGGTAAGGCATCTTCCTCATTAGGGAGGGTTATGACCACTGCGGCCTGAAATCTTAGCGGACCATTGCAAGTTACGGAATCTTTGTAAAGGCCTCGTAGTGAATTCTTGCCACTCACCTCAGAAGTGTTTAAGGGCTTTGCAAATCCGGGCATCAAGGGAAACATGAGTTGTGGGTAAAGTGTACAACCTCTGCAGAGTGAAAACTGATATATCATACGTGCTCATGGTTAAGAGCGGCTTGGACCCTCACATGATAATTGAACTTAAAGATGATCTAAACTAATGTTCTTTATTTATGTTGTTGTTATTTATCTCTATTATTTATTTAAGGGTTGATATATACTTACACTTAGTTAATACTTGCTAAATAAAATTTGGTCAACTAAAAATGCTTACCATAGTCAAACCATGTAAGCTATTCCTTATTTATAGCCTTGCATGTCATATAATTTACTCCACTTGCTGAGTACCAACCATAAGTGTACTCATGCTTGTTTTATTAAAACCAATGCTGCTCAGAACAAGATTATTGTCTGGAGTTCCCTGAAAATTTTGAGGAGTTCTAGGCGTATGTCTCGCAGTCATCTGCCTGTGAATTTGAAGTCCGCTGCTAGTTATAAATATTTATTTATTCACTTAAGATTAAAACTATCGGTCATGTAATAAAGTACTATAATACTCTCTTTCATTATGATATTATTTCGGGTATACACTTATATCATCTATCATATGTGTGGAACTTGATCCTGGTGCATATATGAGATGCATTCGGTTCCTTTCCAAAACCGGGTGTGACAGAAGTGGTATCAGAGCAGTGTTGACTGTAGGACGTAACCTGGTTAGTAATGGTCGAATTTTAAGGCTTATCTTGTTTAGTAACGTAGCTTTTGCTTGCTTGCTTTTCAAAAATTGCTTATTTCTTGATTATATCACTATTATCTCATCTTTGACTTCATGCTTGCCTCACAAGTGTGTTGCTATTTTCGAAACTCCTTCTTTGCTTTAAGGTTACCCATATCATTTTTCTAAATATCCTCTATCTTGCACTATCCTCATTTTGCTACAAATGGCCAGAACCAGGGAGACCGCCAGCAAGAGCACCCATGGACCGCCTCGTCAGATCCAGCATCCTCAGGAGGTGCCCCGAGCAGGAGGAGCCCATGCAGCCAGAGGACACCCCCGTGTTCGTGGAGGTCGACGACTACTACAGCTACTACAGAGGAGGCTGGGTGGACATCGACACTGAGGAGGAGCTCATGGAGCTACCTGACGACCACCCAGATGCTGCAAGAGACAGCGATGAGGGGGACACTGCAGGAGGAGACGGTGCCGACCCAGATGCCACACGAGGAGACGATGCAGAAGATGGTGGTGATGACCCAGCTGCACCAGATGGTGGTAGTGATGACCCAAATGATGATCAAGTGCCAACCGCCGCAGCAGACGTACCACCACCAGTACCCCATTATGAGAAGGAAATACACCACTTGGACTTTGCTGAAGGTCCATTCCCAACGCTTCTATGGAGGGCCATGCAGAGAATCGGCTTTCCACTAATGCTACGCTATGAAGCCTCATTGTTCAAGAATGCTCAGCAGGAGGAGGAGTGGTTAGTGGCAGTGGTGATCAGTATTCCGGATGAGAGGTATGGTAGCCGGATGGAATACTACAAGCACATTGATGACATGCCGAGGAAGACTTTGGACACAGGGACCAATGAAGCGGCCAGGAGAGCTCTCTACTACCTCTGCCATGCTTATCGGGATGAGCTCCAGGGCACCGAGTTTCAGCAGTTCGCACGCCTCAAGAAGGATGCCACCAGTGCGCAGATTCCTGTTCCACCCCCTGGGGAAGGAAGTTTGCTCATGGACACCACGCAGGAGTTGGTCGCCGCTCTCAGCACTGACTTGGATGCTGCCGGAGCAGAGATCTAGGAGGTCAAGAGGAAGCTGAGTAAGACGTTCAGGGAGAAGGCGATTCTGGAAGCTCAGCTGAGGGGAGATCAGGACTTACCCCCGGAGTACAACAGCGATGAGTCCATCGAGTACCTGCCAGAGTCACCTTCCCGCAAGCACGTCCACAACGGAGAGCCTGGCTACTGCACCCGCTACCGTTAGAGATGCTAAATCTAGGAGTCTAAGTTAGGGGTGTCCTTAATAGTCTTTTTGTAATCGCTAGTTCGAACGGTCTTTATTGTTTTTTAATCTTAGTTAATGTGCATATGTGCTTGGTTTTGTGAGAACAATTTTGAGTTGGATCTTTGTAATGATTGTGATGAATTGTGGAGTGATGACCACAATTACATCAAGTTTTTAATAAAGATAGATAGTTTAGTGAAGCTTGGGGTTATCTATTTTAATTATAGTCTTTATCTTATCATTGCTCCCATCCTTTTCCATGATTGATTTCATGAGTCTCATTTTTCTAACCGATCAGATGGTGAACACCAGGTCCGGGTCAGGGGTTGATCAGCCTGCAGTACTATGTCACGAAAGAAGCAAGAACACCAACCCCGATCCTCAGCAGAGTCAACAGCACGAGACGCCATTAGCAAGGATGGAGCAGTTTCTCGCCGCCCAGACTCAGCTGCTAACCAACATGACGAATTCTATCGCCAACATGCAGGCCTAAATGAACCAAGCTCCACCATCGCCACCACCGCCAGCTAGAGACAGGTACAAAGAATTCATGTGCCATAAACCTCCTTCATTTTCTCACTCACCTGATCCTCTACAAGATGATGACTGGATCAAGACAGTGGAGAAGATGCTGAACATCATCCAGTGTACTCACGAGGAGAAGGTCTTGTATGCTTCAGGAAGATTGGAAGGAAACGCTGCAGATTGGTGGGGTGCTTACACCGCAGCTCATGACACCCCCCAACACCATCACCTGGCAGGAGTTCAGGAGCAAGTTCAAGGAGCAACACATACGCAAAGGTCTGATGAAGCTCAAGAAGCAAGAGTTTCTTGCACTGAAACAGGGAGCAATGTCTGTGAGTGAGTACCGGGACAAGTTCATCCAGCTGTCTCGCTACGCTACCGCAGAAGTAGCAGATGATGAAGAGAAACAAGATCACTTCAGGGATGGTCTTATTGGTACCATCAAGTATCAACAGATGGTGCACTGTCACACTTGGTTTTAGAAAAGGAAACCGAATGCATCTCATATGTGCGCCAGGATCAAGTTCCAAACATATGATAGACAATACAAGTGTATATCCGAAACAATATCATAATGAAAGAGAGTATCATAGTACTTTATTACATGCCGAAAGTCTTAATCTCAAGCGAATAAATAGCCTTGCATCATATAATTTACTCCACTTGCTGAGTACCAACCATAAGTGTACTCATGCTTACTTTATTAAAACCAATGTTGCTCAGAAAATTTTTAGAAGTTCTAGGCGTATGTCTCCCAGTCATCTTCCTGTGAAGTTGTTGCTGATCAAAACCCACCGGCGAGCAGCGATAGGCAACACATGGAGCTAGGAGGCTCCCGGGACTACTGGTGGGCCCGATCCCTCGGTCAACGGCCCAAGATCCGGCACACACCCTGGCTTGGAGTCGCTAGGCGTGCCACCTGACCCTGTACCTGATCAGGAGGTGTTATGTATTAGTTTCCTGCATGCACAGACACATGTAAACATTAGTCCGAGCTGTAATCGGCTCATTGGATGCTTCCCGGTATTGGCTGTAAAGAGCCAATTGTGTTCAATACCGGATCAGATCTATGAATAAGGCAAATATATCCGATAACAGTACAAACTTCACTCTATAAACATTAAGCTAATCCAATTTACTACGGTTAAAGCTCTCACTGCGTAATCGGAACATCCTACACGTGATTGATCCTAACAGATACAAAAGGGCAGCAACGCAACTCGTTTGTAGGGCCTAATTACGCAGTTATTAAACTAAATCTCTGATGATCAAAGACTAACCATGATAGATTGGATCTACTAAATAAGAACAGAGCAAGATGCCGCCCTCATACCCAAACTTGGGTACGATAACAGCTAAACGCTTATAGATAACGAACAGAACATAATTAAAACCTAGAAAAGACTAATCGTTGTTCTACACGCGTTGAGATAACTAGTGCTACTCGCCATCAACAATGTTTCAGAACGAGAAACACAAATGTAAACAAGTAAGGACAACGCTGCCCCGATCACGCAGGACGTGACCAGGGCTGCACGGCACTTACCCGAGAAACCCTAGAACAGGAGAGGCGATGTGCCAAGAGTTGTTGATGGATGATTGATTCTTTATTGTTTACCCATGATACATATTTATAGTCCGTAGACTTTCCTTTCTTAACCAACCCTAACCAAACATGACACAAATCTTAACTATCTCTATCTAAACTGTTTAAGCATACCTACCTAGATACACAGCCTCCCTAGGCCCAAAACATCTGCACAAGGTCCGATTCGCAAGGCCATTATAATTATCCTTCAAATCCATCTTGCTCCACGGCCCACTTCTGGCCTGTCTAAATTATGGTGATAACACATGCCCCCTGGTTTCGGCAATGATAATTCTGAAACCATCTCCTTTTTAATCGCCTTGACCCTTCGACTTCTGAATTCCGTACAGACGTGCCTCTTCAACTTCCAGGGGATATGACCGCTCTGCATCAGGCTCCTTGGGAACCGTTATAGTGCCGATTCACCTCACCTTCCGCTTCTGCCTTTATAAACTTACCCCCGGCAACTTTCTTAATCGTCTTCTCTCTTCAGCCACTGACAAACACATCCAAACCACTCTTTCTTCCTCTTGCAATGGCCTCTTCCTCTTCCTCCGCCTCTTCTATTATTTCCTTTGAATCTGAATCCTCCCGAGAGCCCACTCCAGAATATGATCCGATAACTGCCTACGAGATCCTTGCCCCCCTGCATTGGGATGTAGAGGAGTGGGACTTCCAATCCCAGTCAGAAGACGATGAATCCCTAACCGATGACGAAGATCTCACACTTTTTCTTGGAGCCGAGCTGGAGGAGGACGACGAAAACGACGCATCCTGGGAAGAAGAGCTCTCCTCCTCGGAAGAAAAAGCTGACTCCTCCTCAACTGAAGAAGACTCAGTAACAGGTAACTTCCTTCTTGGCGAATCATCAGAAGATGCCACTGAGGACGACGAGGACACCGAGGATGAAGGCAACTTCACCACCAGCAGCAGCAGAGATGATGATAGCAATGGCAGCAGTGACGATAGTGATATCAGCACAGTCACCGACCAAGCGCCGCAAGACCTCCGGCGTCTACTGGTGGTAGACTGTAGCACTATGCCGATAGATCGGCTCTAGGAGCAATCGGCTCCCCTTTTGTCCTTACTTCCTCGTTGTAAATAAAATCCCCTTTTTCCGTCTGTGATTTCTTTAAACAAAACGATCTGTTAAGAGCCAATGGCAATGCATCGGTTCCCTTCCTTAGAATATGCCGATCCGGTTTCGAACCAGTTCTTCAATTCATTTCATTCTCCGCCTGAACCCAAATCCTTCTTCAAGATAGATCTCTGAAGATTCCCAAAATTCGGGTTTCCTTCCAAAAATCCCTTTTGCTCATAAACTCCAGCCATGAAATTCTCCTCTGAGCCTCCGAATACGCGCTCAATCCTGCGCCGCTAACCCTAGATCTATTCCCCAAGTTCTCGACTTCATCAAGGTTCCTGATGGCGGAGTCTTCGAATACTGGCGTGAATGTCTTCGGTCTGAAGGTAAAACTCCAACCTCTGTTAATTTAATGCAGTAATCACAAGATTCATTGCGCTGTTAAATGACTCCTTCTTCGACTACTTTGTCTTTCGTGGGTCTTTTCAGGCTTCCAATATCCTCTTATCGCATCCTTCTTCACCCAATTCTTTCTGTCTTGGGCCTCGTTCTTACGAGAAGCCCATAGATCTAATTTCTTGCAAGGCTAATCGAATCCCCTTCGTGAGTCAAGACGTAGATCTAGAATCTTGGTCCGATAGCCTTCGCGCTTGGCCAAATCCTCCAGAGGGCTAGGTAGCCTGGTATAATAGAGTGGCGAATACCTACCAGCCTTTATGGGAATCCATAGGGATAGCTGATGCGCTATCTCTATCTCTTTCCGCTCTTGAAAAGGATGAGAACCTTCTGAAGACCATTGGCTATTTTTGGTCCGATGCCCTGAACTGTTTCCTCTTTGGACATGGTCCAATGACTCCAACTCTCTTAGATGTTATGATGATTACCGGCTTAGACATCTCATCATCGTGTCCCTCTACTTATAGGCTTCCTGTAGTCCCCTTCAAACTATCTTCCAAAGCAGAGTGCACAAACCAGAGCGCATATCTGAACCAACATCTGAAAACAAAAGGACCTGTGATAGAGAAAGAACACACAGCCTTCTTGAATCTATGGCTAGAACACTTTCTCTTCTGTGGCCCTTCACTTGCTCCAACCAAGAACTATCTTCCTCTAGCGTATGAGCTAGCCAAAGGTCATACTATTGGCGTTGGTAAATTATTCCTTGGAGAAATCTACAGATACCTTCATCTGGTGTCCTTGAGTCTTCTTTCACAGAAAAAACTTAGGACTGGTGGTCCCTGGTGGTTCATCCAGCTATGGGCTCACCTTTACTTCCAAGATTTCATCCCAAATTTTCCCTCTCTGGCCAACAACTCTTTTCCAGACCAGCGCGGGAGACAAATCCGATGCACCAGCTTCAGACAGGCCTTATACAGTCTCCCTGATGGGAAGTTAAATCCTTCAGACGCCTCACCATGGTTTAGGATTTTTTACAAAGGCCTGGACAACCCAATCTTCCTCCCGTATGCCGATTCTGAAATCTTTGAGAACCCAGCCACGTTCCGATTAGCTGATTTCACCCATGATATCGACACTAGGCGTCTGTACTCCATCATGATTCGTCCTTGCCTCCTCCCAGTCGGCAATAGCACTTCCAACCGGATCATCAAACCGAGATATGAATTTTACCAGCCGGTCGTAGCAGCCCGGCAGTTTGGTCTTGGGCAAGTGCCTCCACATTTCCT
Organism: Panicum hallii; assembly: GCF_002211085.1. Classification (NCBI taxonomy): domain Eukaryota; kingdom Viridiplantae; phylum Streptophyta; class Magnoliopsida; order Poales; family Poaceae; genus Panicum; species Panicum hallii. The sequence goes on along the minus strand of NC_038045.1, from coordinate 35,661,609 downwards.
CCTTCATCATTTGACATCAAACAGGGTAGACCTTCCTGACGCCATCACCACCCAAAGATGCTACAGTCTATTTTCAGACTTTCTCATCCCGATTCCTGTTGACCTTGCCTTTACTTCTTCGGCTGTCGACTTCGAGGACTGGTGGTTGATGTGGAAGACTCATGTTTTGCGGAGAGCTTTGGGGCTGATGCTGCAACAGGTTCATGCTGAATATGAAATCCCTGACGGAGAGGTATTATCGTTCGCCTATCATTTCTTCTTTTAACCTTACTAAATCTTTCTGACTCTATTTACTCTTTCTGCAGCAGGAGGATGGCCCAGAGCCCAAGAATGATGATGGATCTATCTTCCAATTCTCACCAATTGCCCCTGTGGTTCTCTTTGGCAAAAATGCGCCTCCTCCTTCGAAAAGTATCATGTAGATCCAGCCCGGCACCACAAAGCTGACCCCCAAGCGGAGACAATCTTCTAACGTTGTTGCCCCCTGAGCTCGTGCTAAGACGAGGAAGGTGCTTGTCAGGAAAATCCGGAAAGAAGCTGGGCCATCTTCCCCTAGTCAAGAAACTCCAGTCGTTAGCCAGGTTTGGATCACCTTTTTAGTAGTTGCCCCTCTGTTTATGTACATTCTTCTCAATTACACTTGCTTTTCTTGCAGCCCATCGTTGTGGACATTTCCAGTGGGGAGGAACCCCCGTGCCAAAAAGATTCAGCTTCAGAGGTTCCAGAGGATGTGGAAGCACCTGTCAATGCTCTAACAACAGCTCTGGAAGGCCCTTCGACGCTGATTGATACACCAGTCATCCCACAAGGTCTGCCGGAACTGATTGTGGCCGCGTCGATCGTTAATTCTTCTTTGGAGAGGCCAGCTGTCGCTTCGGCGACTGCCAATCTTCCTTCAGAAGGGACGCGCCTGCCAGAGCCGACTGCTGCTTCGTCGGCTGCCACTCCTCCTTCTGAAAAGGTGACCCCCTGAGAGCCGACCTTCGCTTCTCCCGCTGTCAATGTTCCTCCTCCATAAGGGACGCACCTTCAGGAGCCGATCACTTCTTCATCGGCTGTCGCTACTTCCCTCCCAGGACAGGTATGTTTTACTCCCAGGTCATTTTCATTCCTTTCTGTGCTACTCTACTCACATGCCTCCTTTCAGAGCCTGAACCTCTCAAAATTGCTTGCGTTTGATCCCGCGTCCATCGGGTCGGCCATACTAGAAGCCGATGATCCTCAACCGGACTTGACTAGCGTCGCCAGTCAGCTTCTCTGTATGAAGGATCTTCTGTCGGGTTCGATCGACGCCCTGGTCCAGGATTCCAGCGCGGTAAAGTGGATCCTCGATGAGGTCAACTCCCAGCTTCCCATGAGTCTTCAAGTCAAGCTCTTGCCGGCCGGGCACCTCCCTTCCTTTCGGGTAAAAGTAGCAGAAGCTCGCCATAGGATTGAGACCCGTCGCTCTCAATCCCCCTTGAGAACCAATATTGCCGAGTGGTGTCAGTCGGTCAACAAGAAGAAAGCTGCTCTAGACGCCAAGGCTGACACATCTATTTCCGCCCAACGGCTTCTTCTTCTGGAGAAGGATCTAGAGGATCTTGAGGCCAAAGTCCGGGCCACCAAGCGGTGCATCCAAGAAGAAAAAGACCTTATTGCCAGCTCCAAACAGGAAGCAGAAGCCCTGACCACTTAACTGAAGGTAGATCTGGCCGAGCTGAGTGCTCTGAGCAAACAGGTGATGCCGGAAATGGACGAGGAGGACGAAGCAGTGATCGCTGAAGTTGATCGTGTCCGTCTCGACGCCATTGCTGCCATTGATGAGTTCCTTCAGAAAGCATGTTTCTTTAACAGATAAACTTTGTGTGCGTACATTTTAACTCTAAAGTCGATGGTCACACATCGGCTGTTCGATGATCCCATTATGTTGATTACTTCAAAAAACTCTAGAGTCGATGATCTCACATCGGCTATTTTGACAACTTACGAAATGCTTTTCTTTAACGTGTGGGCCAACCATACGCATCGGCCTCCTTTCTTCATTCATATTTTGCCACATGTCACCGGTTTCGCAGACCCGGGCCATCGAGCTCTGTTGGTTTGCACCCTTCCGCACAACTCCGACGCTACCTTATTCAGGCCCATCGGTCACATCGGCTTATAGCCTGATGCATGACATCGGCTTTACTGCTCATCGGCCCACATGCTTGGGAAGTATCTCTTGAGATGTTGACCGTTGACTGCCACCGGAAACTTGACACTATCCAATTCTTCAAGCTTATGTGCATTCCTAGGTAGAACTTGATCAACCCTATACGGCCCATGCCAGTTTGGGGACCACTTGCCATACACTGCGTCCTTAGTTCCCAATGGTAGTACTACTTCCCAAACCAGATCTCCTACTTGGAATTCCTTCGGCTTGACCTTCTTATTATACGCGCGGGCTACTTTGGCCTTATTTTTCTTGATCTTCTCAAGTGACCAAAGCCTAAGCTCCGTGAGGTCCTCAACATTGTCATTCATCAGAGTAGCATATTCTTCAGCTGTTAAATCATTCTGGAACTCTACGCGCCTCGATCCAGCCATAATTTCCCATGGTAACACAGCCTCCTGCCCATAGACTAAGTGATAAGGAGAAGTTTTCGTCGCCCCATGACAAGATATACGGTATGCCCACAATGCCTCTGATAAGACCTCATGCCAACGTCTAGGGTACTCATCAATCTTCCTCTTAATCAACTTGATGAGGCTCTGATTGGACGCTTCAGCTTGCCCATTTGCCTGGGCATAATATGGAGACGACCTGATCAACTTGATGCCCATGTCGGCAGCAAACTTCTTGAATTCCTCTGAAATAAAGACCGAGCTTCCATCTATTGTAATGGTCTGACGGATCCTGAATCTATGAACGACATGTTCCTTGACAAACTGAATAACGTCTCTGGATGCCACCGATTTCATAGGAACTGCTTCTACCCACTTGGTGAAGTAACCCGTGATGGCCAAAATGAACTGGTGGCCTTTGCTGGATGGAGGATTAATTTTGCCGATCATGTCCATGCCCCAGCCTCTGAATGGCCATGGTTTAATAATGGGGTTCATCACTGACGCTGGTACCATCTGAATCTTCCCGAACCTCTAACATGCTTGGCATCCTTTATAATATTTAAAACGATCCTCAAGCATGGTGGGCCAATAGTACCCTGACCGCCTAATCAGCCACTTCATTTTGTGAGCCGATTGATGAGTCCCGCAGGTTCCTTCATGGACTTCATGTAAGAGCCGATTGGACTCAACCGGCCCCAGGCATTTAAGCAACAACCCTTCCAAAGTCCTGTAGAACATGTCGTCACCTATCAAGACATATCTCATGGCTTTATAACGTATCCTCTTGGGTGCCCCTCGAGCCGAATCCTTCAAGTAATTGAAGATATCAGCTCTCCAATCCCCCTGGTGCAGTAGGTGCACCTGATGATTAGATCCGTCGGCTTTGTACCCTGAAGCCAGTTGTGCCAAATCATTGGCCTCCAAATTCCTAGCCCTAGGTATCCAATAGAAATTTATGTACCTGAATTGGGCTATCAGTTCTTGACATTGCACCCACAACGGAAAGAGTAGTTCACTTTCACACCTGTATTCCTCTGTGAGTTGAGAGATCACCAATTTCGAATCCCCAAAAACTTCTACCGCTTCAGCTCCGGCCTCAAGAAGCAACTCCATACCTTTATGTACCACCTCATATTCTACAAGATTATTGGTGCAAGTAGTAGACAATCTGATTGAAAAAGAATACGCTGCCCCCCGAGGTGATACCAGCAGGATACCTATGCCACATCCATCTCCACAAACTGACCCATCGAAGTACATAGCCCAAGCTCGTACAGAAAGCGCTGCTATATTGGAATTGACCCTCTCGGCAATAAGATCTGCTAATGCTTGCCCTTTGACCGCCTTCGCGGGTTGATATCGGATATCGAACTCTGACAATGCAAACATCCATTTTCCTAATCGGCCTTTCAACACAGTGTGGCAGAACTGCCTGAATTATTCCGGCTCAAGTGTGCTTAGTCATCGCTATACAGCCGATACTAACTTAACACACTTCAAACGGAACAAATCATTGGTCTGTCGGGTCTCCGCCCGATGCAACCACGGTTCAACAGGATCGAAGCAGGTTTACCTCGCACGAAGGCGAGTTTACAATTGCACACAACTCATCAACTTTTAAATCATAGGTTATTACACATTATTACAAAATGTTCAGACTTGAGTAAACTTATACAAACATTGTTCAAACGACAAGCTAAACAGCTCATCTAGGTTCACAGTGGAAGCAAAATTAACACGCGACTATACTCGTCGCGGAGGTGAACACCACACTCAGCCCGAAGTATGGAGTCATTCAGGAGGGTCACTGCCAGCCGGGGACGGATCCCACTCCACGGACCAGCCAAACGGAAAAATTCACTAGCAAGACTGAGTATACTAATACTCAGCAAGGCTTAACCGCTTCATGGTATACTTAGCCATGTAACTAGACTCATGAAGGCTTGCAATGGTTCTGGGTTTAATTTCAGCTGAAAAGCAACAAAGAGTATGATCTACTTTCATGTTTTAGCTTACAGATTCTAGTCTTATTAACCATTCTAGGTAAGCACCTATTCTAGACAAGCAAGGTAGAGATTAACATTCATCAAGATTATTCCAGCAATCGTTACTGATATTACTCTATGTGGCAGAAGGAATAAGCAATCTCAATCTCCGCGAGAAATGGACGATTCCTGAATCGAATTTCAACCTTGCAAGGGTAAACCTAACTCACACGCTTGGAACATCCAAAGATCGTTCCGAAGCAACCGTTTGCCTTTCATTCCGACTCATGGAACAGGGCCACCACAAGCGACTGTAGGACCGTACGCACACAAATTATGCAGGACATACGTCTGTAGCGCGACTACATGACCGTACTCCTGTCCGCTACACGAAACGTACTCCCGCATGTGGGTGCGTGAGAAAAACCAAATTACGAGTGGTGGGAGGTATGTCCACTCCTCGGGCCGATTGGTTACTAGGCTTACCGCTTTACCATATTTCGCGGCATGTGGCTAGTACTTCCAAACGCTTAGCCACCACTACCACACACTGCGACCTTATCAACTTTTATCAACACAGACGGGGTAACCTTTTGAGTCATGATACTGCACATGACCCCATCCATGATGCTTATAGTGATTGCAAGATAGTAATCATTCAACTCCTATATCGCACGAGTGACAGGAAATCACCCGACTTCTACCTGTCCCATTAGCACAGCATCTATCCGATAAGGACTCAGGCACAATACATAGATTCCTAGTATCAATGCATCTAGGGTTCCATTTCAATTTCTAGACTTAATGAAAGATATAATATATAAGCATAAAATTATAGTAAATTGAAATATTGGGTTATGCACCGGGGCTTGCCTTCTGGAGCGGGGCTAGAGTCAGTGGTGTCAGAAACTTCCGAACTTTGGTTCAGGGCTACAGTTATAGTCTCGACGACGTTTACCGGATCTTCAGAAAACCCTTGATCTTGTTCCAAGACTAGCTCGTAATCTCCATCGTCGAGTGTCGTTGACTCTACATGATATGCAATAATTTTAATGAGATGGTTCTTGAGTTAAGGATTTTATTTCACGATGAAGTTTCAATTCAATAGATTGGTACACATAAATTCATAAAGCAAGAGGTCTAGATATAAACTTATTATTGGCTCTTTAATCCAATTACCTTAATTAGTTGAATTAATTGAATTAGATTAACAAGTTTGATTATTGGTTCTGATCCTGGATTTTTTTATGGGTAAGCTTATTCCTAGTGGATAGGCTTACTATGAATTTTCAAAATTTTCTGAAAATAAAAACTAGGGTATTTAAATTTAGTGTAAATGTTAGGTTTAGTTTCAAATCTTAGGTAAACAGTGTTCTAAATTCTTGGAAAATTAATTAGGGATTAACTATCAATTTATTAACCAATGGTAAAAATATCTAAGCATGAAAAGTTTAGGAACATGTTTGAATAAATTTAAATCCTTTCAAACTTGCTTTGCACAAAATTTAAACTTAGATTACAATTGGGTCCTTGCCGGGTCGAGACGGCGGCCGTGGCACCTGACCGGTGTGTTCTCGCCGGCGGCGAGGGTTTGGCCGAGGGGAAACTGGTCCTACACGACCTACAGGACGGGGTGCACATGCCGGTGGGTGGTGGGCACAAAGGGAAGCGGCGGAGCAAGGTCAACAGCGAGGAATGGCGGCGGCCGTGACGGCGCGTCTGTGTTCCGGACGAGGGGCTGGCGAACATGGAGGGATGGAGCGCGCATGAGCATCGTGGAGTCGTGGGGATGCTATTCCCATACCTGGTTCGACAGGAGGTGGGGCGGAACATCGACGGTGAGGCGGCTCGGGTTTCACCGGCGGCAATGGCGGCACGGTATTTCCTCGATTCTGGCTGAGAGAGTAAGGCTCGGTGAGGGTAGATTGAGGGGCAAGCAGAAACGGCGAGGAATTCCGGCGGATGGCTTGACGGCTCAGCTTGACGCTCGTGGAGAAGAAGGGAGGGAAGGGGAGCGAGAGAGGCTTCGGTTGGGCTTTATAGGGAGGCGCAGTGCGGTAGAGAGGGAGAGAGAAGTGCACAGCCGGCCGTAGACCCACAACGCCGGTCGGGCTGCGACGACGATAAGCGGTGGCGGAGAGCGGCACGGCAGATGGCAGGGCAGCGTGGAAAGGCGGGGTGTCACACCCGATTTATAAGAACATAAATCGAGCAATCATATATGCGCCAGCATCAAGTCACGCATATATACAATAGATTATCAAGATATCACAACACATGTCATGAATAAAAGCGTATAAATTATAAAATGAATATCTTCATTACAACGGAATCAAGAATCAGTTCAAGGAAATGCAGAAGCGTAAATGAATACATGAAGAGCTGGGCGCCACGGGGACGTCAACTGGGAGACAAACGCCTAGAAGTCGTCGAAGCCGCTGACGTAGTCCTCCACGTTGCCGGGCACTGAGCAGCAGTCGAAGATATCCGAAATAGAACAGAAGAGTAGAGAGGCAAGTGTGAGTACAAACTAGTACTCAACAAGTATAACACAGACTATGAGGCTCTAGGCTAGCTGACTCAACTGCATTAGCTTTTAGTCTTAGCAAATTTTATTAAAGCTAATTACTACAAGTGGATGAATTACCATAACCCAATTGCATAAGAAATTAATCAGTATTAATTAAGAACTACTGAGAACCATCCAAACCACAACCACCCGGGGAATCTCCCTAATCAAAGGTTGATAACCCCACTAATCAGACGGAGGATCTGGGCCGCTCATGACTGTGAGCACAGCTGATATATCAGTTTTACACTCTCGAGAGGTTGCACAACTTTACCCACAAGTCGTGAGCTACGCTAGTTGTTCATCACACTTCCTTAGGTGAGATGGCTAGCAAGCACACTACGAGACCGTTACAAAGGATCACGTTGGTAGGGTGTAACCGCTAAGGATTCTGGATCAGCAACGATGGGGCCCACCTCCGGGGGTACAAGACACACAGCACAGACCAAGCCGGAGGAGCAGGGACCATTGAAGCTTACCACCCCTCTTGCCCACGCAGGTAAGTTACTCCCGAACCAACACGACCTAATTAGTAAGTCAAGACCGTCCCATTCCAGTCTTGTGGTTGCGCGGTTGTCCCAGGTTGTCGCTCTATGAACCGGTCCTTATGGAGAGTGGCCAACCAAGCACTAAGCACCGTGCTGGCCCCCTAAACCATGTTTCTATTAAAAACATCTTTTAAGGAGACGTGAGCCACTCAAGCACACAGCACAGAGGGCCACTCTCAGAATTAAGTTGCATATACCCTTAATCATATTTAATTAAAAAGGACCAAGTGTGTTATAGCGTAGCAACATAGCACAACTAACCAAAATGCAACCCAAAGGACATATATATAGGATATAAAGTGGCTAGGAAAGTCCTTATAGGCATACAGTATTAAAATGCAGTATGAAATTGTATTAAAAAGTGATAGGAGGTTCATGTTATACTTGCCTTCCTCGTACTCTCCCGGCTGCTGCTCGAACTGCTCGGAAGAAGGCTCCTGGTACTGCTCCGGTGGCTTGACGTCTACTCACGATCGTAAGAGCAATACATGGTCCACACGTGCACACACATGCAAACAAAGGCAAACTATAAGAAACAGTACACCAAAACAATAGAACAGCACACAAAACTAGTCTAGAGCTATTCTACGCGTTACAACGATCGCGTGGACATAAAGAACACCTAAAACGGAGCTAAGACGTGAAAACTACGTTTAAAACAAGATCCAGGGACCTATTTGCGAGAAAAACTGGACTACAGGGGTTCTGGGCAAAAACCGAGGCCTTAAGCGTAAATAAAGGGTAGACACAGGGGCTAGCACGTGAAAACATGCGGCATGGACGGCGGGTTCAAAAACTGGAAAGCTCAGGGGCTTCGGTGCAAGAAATAGGGCTAAACTGCAATTATTATTGAACTGCAGTGGACCGCGGGTTGATTCCAAGGAAGCTCAGGGGCTCTTTAACAAAACTGCCACAGCTGAGGGGTATCTTCTAATCTGGACCGTCGTGTATAGATCGGACGGTTCGGACCAAATCTAGTTCGGACGGTCCAATCTGCACAGCGGAAGGTCCGGACGGTCCGATCTGGATCAGACCGGTCCGAACTGGCTGGCTCGCGGGGACGGCAGAACGGTCGCTGGAATTTGACTCCCGCGGCGGCGCGCGGCTCGGGCTCACCGGAGCTCGGCGTTCTCGCCGCTCCGGAGGTCAAAACAACTCGAGATCGGGTCGGGCGTGATCAGCGCGACATGCGTGATCCATCTGAGGCTAAGGCGGGGCTCAGGAGGCGCTCTAGCTGTGAGTGCGACGGCGGGGTGGGTCTGCACGGTGGCGCACCGCCGGCGTGCAGTGTTCTGGTCACTGCGGAGGCCTAAATGCTACGGGATCTAGCGCAACACGACCAGGGGGATGATGTGCTGCTCACCGAGGCGTCGTGGGGACCGGAGACACGACAGAGGATGGTCGTCGATGATGGCCGTGCGGCAGAGGCGGGCGGCGCTCGCGGAGGAAGCTGCTGCAGGGGCTCTCCGGACTCCTAGGCTCCACGGGTCGACGCGTGGGGCTCCTGCGAAGGTGTTACGGGGGTCAGGGAGGTCCGGGAATCACCGACGGCGAGGAATTACGAGGGCGGAGCGCCTCACCGGCGGCGGCTTCGGGTTCAATTCCGGCACGGCTAGAGCTCAGGGTCGAGGGCAGAAACTTCGGGAAGCTTCCTGGCGGCGAGGCGGAGCTACTGCGGGTGATGTGGTGGCCTGGGGCGCGGTGGAGCGGCCGGACCACAGGGAGACCGAGGCGACCGGAGCGGGGAAAGAAGGGGGCGGCGGTGCTGGAGATCTTCGGGGTTGCAGGGCTGGGGTTAGGGTTCTGGGGGCTCAGGAAGTTCCTTTTGTAGGGCGGCGGCGCTGCCTTGGCGTGCGGGCCCAGAGAGAGTGGCTCGCCGGGGATCTCGGGAAGGAGTTGCGCCGGAGAAGAAAGGGGAGAGAGAAGGGGCCGACAGGTGGGGTCAGGCTGAGGGAATGACTGAGAACAGAAGGAATGACTGACCTACTTTCCTGTTTCCTCCCTTTTGTTTCTTTTTCAAACAACTCGATTCTATTTGAATTCAACTCAAATTTGAATTCAACTCCTATGCACTCAACCAAATAAAACTTATGCACCAGCATGAATGCACAAACATATTGAACCCTAAATAAATTTTAATTCTTTGTGAATTAAATAATAAATAAATGCAAGCTAGGCAAAATAAACCCTTGGAACAATTACTGGAGCCCAATTAAATTCATTATAAATCTCGAAATTTTACCTTAGGGTGTTACAAACCTACCCCCCTTACAGGAATCTCGTCCCGAGATTCAGATAGGCTAGCTAGCAAAGAGATTGGGATATGTCTTCCTCAGCTCATCTTCTCGCTCCCAGGTAGCCTCATCCTCTGTGTGATAACTCCATTGGACACGACACATCTTGATCTTCTTGTTTCTGGTAACTCTCTCAGATTTCTCCAAAATCTTCACTGGATGCTCGGTGTAGGTCAGATCCTCCTGTACTTCCAACCCTTCCAATGGTGCTTGCTCTTCTAGCACTCTCAAGCACTTCTTCAGCTGAGACACATGAAACACATCATGCACTCCTAAGAGACTGGGAGGTAACTCCAAACGATATGCCACCTCACCTTTCTGTTCCAGCACCTTGAACGGACCGATGTATCGAGGGGCTAGCTTCCCTCTCACATTAAACCTGCGAATTCCCCTCATCGGTGAGACCTTCAGATACACATGATCACCCACTGCAAAGGTCAGATCTCGGCGACGAACATCCGCATAGCTCTTCTGACGAGTCCGAGCGACCCTCAGATTTTCTCGCACCTGCTGTACCAACTGTTCTGCCTCTTCAACAATATCTGGACCAAACACCTGCCTCTCACCAATCTGATCCCAATACAATGGAGTCCTGCACTTTCGACCGTACAAGGCCTCGAAAGGGGATTTCTTCAGACTGGCCTGATAGCTGTTGTTATACGAAAACTCTGCATACGGCAGGCATTTATCCCAGCTGGTACCATACTGAATAGCGCAGGCTCGAAGCATATCCTCCAACACTTGGTTGGTCCTTTCTGTCTGCCCATCTGTCTGAGGATGATAAGCAGTACTGAAATGCAGCTTCGTATCCAACGAATCATTTAACTGCTCCCAGAACCGTGAAGTGAACTGAGATCCTCGGTCAGATATGATCTTCTTCGGGACTCCATGCAGACAAACAATCCTGGAGATGTACAACTCTGCGAGTCTAGCACCGGAGTAAGTAGTGTTCACCGGAATGAAGTGAGCAACTTTCGTCAACCGGTCCACTACTACCCATATGGAGTTGTACCCCTTCTGAGTACGAGGCAAGCCAACAATGAAGTCCATGGTGATCTCCTCCCATTTCCACTCTGGAATCTTCAATGGCTGCAATAGACCTGCTGGTCTCTGATGCTCTGCCTTGACACGCTGACAAGTGTCACAGATGGCCACGTACTCCGCAACGGAACGCTTCATTCCATACCACCAGAATCGTTCCTTCAGGTCGTAATACATTTTAGTGCTGCCCGGATGAATGGAATATGCTGTATCATGAGCCTCACTCAGAATCAACTTTCTGAGGTCATTCACATCCGGCACACATATGCGACCCTTGTACCACAAGGTACCCTGATCATCCTCCCTAAAATGAGGTGCTTTGCCAATCTTGATCAGGTCACGGATCTCCTGCAGCTTCTGATCTTCCTTCTGATGCTGCCGGATCTCTGCCTCTAGAGTGGGTTCTGCCTCGAATGATGCACTCGAGGTGTGATGCAATAAACCCAGGCTCAACTGCTCAAACTCCTCGCATAACTCCTGAGACATCCGAAAAGCCACGGCCATGTTAACATAGCTCTTCCTGCTCAGAGCATCTGCTACAACACTAGCCTTGCCCGGATGATAGTGAATCTCGAGGTCATAATCCTTGACCAACTCTAGCCATCTTCTCTGCCGCATGTTCAGCTCACTCTGCGTGAAAATATACTTGAGGCTCTTGTGATCGGTGTAAATATCACACCTCTGCCCAAACAAGTAATGCCTCCATATCTTCAGAGCATGCACAACTGCGGCTAACTCCAGATCATGAGTGGGATAATTTAGCTCGTGCCGGCGCAATTGCCGCGAAGCATAAGCTATCACTCTGCCTTCCTGCATCAGGACGCAACCAAGACCATCCCTCGAAGCATCACAATACACTGTGAACCTCTTGCTCTGGTCTAGCAGAGTAAGGACTGGCGCCGTAGTCAACCTCTTCTTCAGCTCCTCGAAAGCCTTCTGACGCTCATTAGTCCAAGTGAAATCCACACCCTTCTCCAGCAAGGAAGTCAAAGGCTTTGCACTCTTGGAGAAATTCTCAATGAACCTCCGATAATAACCTGCTAAGCCCAGAAAAGAGCGGACTTCCTTCACTGTCTGCGGAACAACCCAGTCAAGCACATCCTTCACCTTTCCGGGGTCCACAACAATACCTCCCTTGGAGATAACATGACCGAGGAATGGAACCTCATCAATCCAGAACTCGCACTTGCTGAGCTTGGCATACAGCTTGTGCTCTCTGAGCCTCTGCAACACAAGCCTCAGATGCTTCTCATGCTCTGCTTCTGACTTGGAATATATCAGGATATCATCAATGAATATCACCACAAAGGTGTCCAGATAATCCATGAAAACCTTGTTCATCAGATGCGTGAAGAAAGCCGGAGCATTAGTCAAGCCAAAGGACATGACCGTATACTCGTATAGCCCATACTTGCAGGTGAATGCCGTCTTCGGGATATCCTAAGAACGAATCTTCAGCTGATGGTAACCCGAACACAGATCAATCTTCGAGAACACACAAGCACCCTGAAGCTGATCAAAGAGATCCTCAATGCGAGGCAATGGATGCTTGTTCTTGATGGTGACTGCATTCAGATCCCGATAATCGACGCACATTCTCTTCGCGCCATCCTTCTTTTCTACAAGCAATACAGGAACAGCCCAAGGAGAGAAACTGCGATGGATATAACCCTTAGCTAGCAACTCGTCGACAGTCTTCTTAACCTCCTCATGCTCAACAGGTGCCATATGATAGGGCCTCTTAGCAATAGGAGCTGTGCCAGGCAAGAGATCAATGGAAAACTCAACGTCGCGATCAGGCGGCATACCTGGCAAATCGTCCGGGAAGACATCCGGGAATTCAGACACCATGCGAATACCATCCGTGGGTCTAACCTCCATCTGATGAAGGAATCCAGAAGGCTCTGTAGCTCCAACAGTGACCTCCTGACCATCCGGTGCTGACAGAAGAACAGTCCTCTGAGTACAATCTATCCGGACTCCCCACTTAGCAAGAGTTTCCATCCCGAGGATCACATCAATACCCTTGGAGTCTAGCACCATCAGATTTGCACTGAAATCTACCCCTCTTATGGCCACACTGACTCTGGGACAGAAGACATGAGACCTCAACTGCCCTCCCGGTGAAGATACTAACATGCACCTCTTTAACGTGCTAGTAGGAATACCATGATGCTCAACAAAAGACTGGGTGATGAAAGAATGTGTAGCTCCAGTATCAAAAAGCACTGTAGCGGGATGGCTATTAACCATGAACGTACCAATAACCACGTTAGGAGCCTCGGCCGCTGACTCGGCCATCACGTGGTTCACCCTGCCCTGAGCTGGGGCCTTGGGCTGAGCTGCACGCCCCTGCTGTCCTGCCTACGCCTTCCGAGGGCAGACGTTGGCGTAGTGCCCCGGCTCGCCGCAGTGGAAGCACACTCGTGGAAATGCAGCGGCCTGCTGCCCAACAGGGGGAGTGGGCACTCCCTGCCTCTGAGCTGGTGGAGCCGGAGGCGCTGGAAGCCTCTGACCCTGTCCCGCCTGCTGCTGCTGCTGAGGACGAGGCGGAAACTGCTGCCGCTGCTGGTACTGCTGGGGCGGCCTCTGCTGCTGCTGTGGTGGAGACTGATAGCGGGGACGAGTGTTGCTGCCCGAAGAGGATGGAGCGATCTTCCTCTTCTTATCCTCAATCTCCCGGCGCTTACGCTCGGTGTTGAGGGCCGCATCAACCAGCTGGTTGAAGTTGTCGAAGCGGTGGTTCAGCAGCACATACTGGATGTGATCATCCAGTCTCTCCTTGAAATACTCCTGCTTATCGCTATCACGAGCGACGTCAGCAGGGGCGTAGCGGGCAAGCTGAAGGAAACGGTCACGGTACTCCGTCACCATCATAGATCCCTAAAATGACAACACAGATAACAAGGATAGAAATCGCTCAATGGGTCAGGCTCACGAAAGAGATCAAGGATAGATCGAAGCTCAAAAGAAACTGCAGGGGATTCCATTCAAATTTACCTGCATAAGAGCACGGAACTCCTTCTGCTTCATCTTCATTATGCCCTCAGGGATATGATGGTTCCTGAAGCGCTCACGGAACTGGACCCAGGTGAGAGAGTCGCGGTCCTGAGCCGGGTAGGACTCCCACCAGTCGAGAGCGGAGCCTCGCAGCTGCCCTGCTGCGTACAGAACCCTCTCCCAGTCGTCGCACTGTGCAACAACCAACTGGCGCTCCACCGAACGAAGCCAGTCGTCCGCCTGGAGTGGGTCCGTGGCGTGAGAGAAGGTCGGAGGGTGACCTCTCAGGAAATCCGCACGCCGATCACGGGGCTGAGGTGGCGGTGGAGGTGGGGGCTGGGCGTGGATATGCTGCAGAGCCTGAACGGTATTGTTCAGGGTCGCCATCATCTGCATCTGGAGCTGGAAGAACTGCTCCGGGGTCAGTGGTGGAGGCATCGGTAACGGCTGACCGGTACCCTGGTTGTTCTGCTCCTGCGGGTCAGAATCGGAACCGGTGCGCCTGGTGTTCACCATCTGATTGCAACAAATGAAGTTTATGAGAAAGATATCGTGCAGCTGCGGAAATAAAACTTCGGAAGGATATGACAGAAAGAAAAGAATATAGGTTTTACCCCCAACGTTCTAACTCAATTTTTATTATTTAGTTCAAGTTGGGTTAGGGTCGATTTGCATGAACAAATTTAACTACCAAACTATGCAATCAACCAAAGATCCAAATCATACATTTGCACAATAACAACCATTCAATGTTCACAACTTAGTCGAGTTTATCACACCTCTCGACTAACACACTCGTTCTAACGTATTTTCATCGGGACAATCAAACTTATAATTTACAAAATTAGGCGACTCGGGCCAACATCTACGGAAACTCAAGCTATTTCTCAGAAAAGACAGGAGAGATAGCAAATCAAGGACTTGAGACTCAAGGAATAGAAGCAAAGATGAATGTTTGGGTTTTGCGGAAGCAGAGCAAGCGAAAGGAAATCCTAAACTCGACCAGTTCTATCTAGGCTTCATCCTACAGTCGACACGGCTCTGATACCAATCTGTCACACCCGATTTATAGGAACATAAATCGAGCAATCATATATGCGCCAGGATCAAGTCACGCATATATACAACAGATTATCAAGATATCACAACACATGTCACGAATAAAAGCGTATAAATTATAAAATGAATATCTTCATTACAACGGAATCAAGAATCAGTTCAAGGAAATGTGGAAGCGTAAATGAATACATGAAGAGCTGGGCGCCACAGGGACGTCAACTGGGAGACAAACGCCTAGAAGTCGTCGAAGGCGCTGACGTAGTCCTCCACGTTGCCGGGCACTGAGCAGCAGTCGAAGATATCCGAAATAGAACAAAAGAGTAGAGAGGCAAGTGTGAGTACAAACTAGTACTCAACAAGTATAACACAGACTATGAGGCTCTAGGCTAGCTGACTCAACTGCATTAGCTTTTAGTCTTAGCAAATTTTATTAAAGCTAATTACTACAAGTGGATGAATTACCATAACCCAATTGCATAAGAAATTAATCAGTATTAATTAAGAACTACTGAGAACCATCCAAACCACAACCACCCGGGGAATCTCCCTAATCAAAGGTTGATAACCCCACTAATCAGACGGAGGATCTGGGCCTCTCATGACTGTGAGCACAGCTGATATATCAGTTTTACACTCTCGAGAGGTTGCACAACTTTACCCACAAGTCGTGAGCTACGCTAGTTGTTCATCACACTTCCTTAGGTGAGATGGCTAGCAAGCATACTACGAGACCATTACAAAGGATCACGTTGGTAGGGTGTAACCGCTAAGGATTCTGGATCAGCAACGATGGGGCCCACCTCCGGGGGTACAAGACACACAGCACAGACCAAGCCGGAGGAGCAGGGACCATTGAAGCTTACCACCCCTCTTGCCCACGCAGGTAAGTTACTCCCGAACCAACACGACCTAATTAGTAAGTCAAGACCGTCCCATTCCAGTCTTGTGGTTGCGCGGTTGTCCCAGGTTGTCGCTCTATGAACCGGTCCTTGTGGAGAGTGGCCAACCAAGCACTAAGCACCGTGCTGGCCCCCTAAACCATGTTTCTATTAAAAACATCTTTTAAGTAGATGTGAGCCACTCAAGCACACAGCACAGAGGGCCACTCTCAGAATTAAGTTGCATATACCCTTAATCATATTTAATTAAAAAGGACCAAGTGTGTTATAGCGCAGCAACCTAGCACAACTAACCAAAATGCAACCCAAAGGACATATATATAGGATATAAAGTGGCTAGGAAAGTCCTTATAGGCATACAGTATTAAAATGCAGTATGAAATTGTATTAAAAAGTGATAGGAGGTTCATGTTATACTTGCCTTCCTCGTACTCTCCCGGCTGCTGCTCGAACTGCTCGGAAGAAGGCTCCTGGTACTGCTCCGGTGGCTCGACGTCTACTCACGATCGTAAGAGCAATACATGGTCCACACGTGCACACACATGCAAACAAAGGCAAACTATAAGAAATAGTACACCAAAACAATAGAACAGCACACAAAACTAGTCTAGAGCTATTCTACGCGTTACAACGATCACGTGGACATAAAGAACACCTAAAACGGAGCTAAGACGCGAAAACTACGCTTAAAACAAGATCCAGGGACCTATTTGCGAGAAAAACTGGACTACAGGGGTTCTGGGCAAAAACCGAGGCCTTAAGCGTCAATAAAGGGTAGACACAGGGGCTAGCACGTGAAAACAGGCGGCATGGACGGCGGGTTCAAAAACTGGAAAGCTCAGGGGCTTCGATGCAAGAAATAGGGCTAAACTGCAATTATTATTGAACTGCAGTGGACCGCGGGTTGATTACAAGGAAGCTCAGGGGCTCTTTAACAAAACTGCCACAGCTGAGGGGTATCTTCTAATCTGGACCGTCGTGTATAGATCGGACGGTTCAGACCCAATCTAGTTCAGACGGTCCAATCTGCACAGCGGAAGGTCCGGACGGTCCGATCTGGATCAGACCGGTCCGAACTGGCTGGCTCGCGGGGACGGCGGAACGGTCGCCGGAATTTGACTCCCGCGGCGGCGCGCGGCTCGGGCTCGCCGGAGCTCGGCGTTCTCACCTCTCCGGAGGTCAAAACAACTCGAGATTGGGTCGAGCGTGATCAGCGCGACATGCGTGATCCATCTGGGGCTAAGGCGGGGCTCAGGAGGCGCTCTCTTTAGTCAATAGTTACCTTTTTGGAATACCATTCTCCCGGCAAAAGTCATGCATCATAACATATACCATCTTTGGTCAGTGCATGGTGTTGCATCGTCATCGAAAATCCGTAGACTGACTAACGGGTGTGTCTCCAGTACAACTTCGGATTATCTTCGGGTTCCTAAGTCTATCCTGTTGCTGTTGGCACTACAGGGTTGTCATTCCTCTTTTGTGGTGGTGTTTAATCACATGACCATGATGCCGTGTCGGAACCTAAGGCCTCATGTGCGCTGCAGCCACATGATTGAGCCATTAGGGTCGCACTGGTGCCTAGGTATATGTGACGTAACTCACTGCAATCTCTTTTTATGCAACCTTACTAGTGTCCTAACTCTTGATCTTCGCTTTAAGGATATAGAACTACCCAAGTGTTAGTTACGAGAGAACGGTTGCAGGGTGCGAGTTATGTGCGTCATTAACTCATGAGGGTATGCATCATACTTTATGCATTTCTTACATGCATACATTGCAAGCGTCATCATCCTTGCATCATGGTGTAAACATTGCATCATGGTAATTGCATTGTATCATATGCACCATTTCGGTCGTGCATGGAATCCTCCATCCTCATGTTGCACCATCATTGCAATCATATATCTCAACAGTGCATCACGTTCATGGTTATATATCGAGCATTGCACTCTGAATTGGAGCATTTTGTCACTATCCCTTGATTGCATCGGTATAAATAAGCATGTTTTGCAGTCAACATTATCCAAGTCATTCAAGTAAAAAAAACTCTGAGCAGGAATGTTTCAAACATCACTTATCAATCTCTCGTATTATCCTCACTTGCAATCCATAAGTTTTGTGATGAATGTCGCCGACATTTATCGTCCTCATGTCATAATCTTAGCTCTATGAGAACTTGATCACCTTTCTTTCTCTTCTCTCGTCAAACTCATCCATGTACAATCTATCTATGCTCTCATCACACTTATCTCGTCATACTCCAACGGCTTTTATCATCAACCTCAAGTTTCTCTGGTGTGATTGCTTTATGCCACTTCTGATGGATGATTTGCTTCTCTTCCATTAAGAGTCTTTCGTCCTGAATCTCGAGATGAGATTCTTTTTAGGGGGGAAGGCTGTGACAGCTCAAGTACCTGTAAGCTACGCATATTATTTGTTAGTGTGAAGTATGTGCTTGTTAGTGTAAAGATTGTGTGTGTTTGTGTGAAGCTTTTGAAAATTTAAAGTGCAAGTAAAAAGGGTATTTTTGTAATTATGGAAAAACTAGGGTTATTTTTGCAAAATGTATTTGGATGTGAGATAACTTCAAATAAGTGAAGGGTGGTTTTGCAAACATGTTTTTCTTACTTTATCCCCTGTAAAAAAATATATGTTTATCCAAAAAGTTGCATTAGAATGCATGTGTTGAATTGTATAAAAATTTGGGTAAAGTTGTGAAAATAAGGGTATTTATGTAATTTTATAAAAGTACAAGTCCTTTTGTGCAAGTAGTTGTTTTATAAAAGTAATTCTAGAAGTTACCCAGGACTAAAGTGTAAAAGGTGTAAGTCATCATGACATGTCTATCCATCATTAAGACGTGTCTATCCCGTCATCATGACGTGTCATAAATGCTTGCATTTAGGTCCCAAACGTTATAAAATTTTACTCTTTAGGACAAAAGTAATTCAAATCCAACCTTTGTTTAAATTTTCACGTGTAAAGATATAAGTTTTGAGTTTTTGAACTTGCGCCCTAAAGCAATGTTGTAGAGTTTGAAAAACTCTCCAACTTTCGTTTTGGGCATTTCTTCATTAGGGCTTTAGATTAATGTGAAATTTATACTTTATAGAAAGGTCCCTGCAGTTTTCTAAATTTGCGCATAAGTCCTTGGGAAATCCAATTTCCCCTTCTTCTCTCTCTGTTCTTCTTCTATTTGGCTTCCTCCTTCCACTGGCAGCGGCATCTATCCCTCTCTCTCTCACCCTTTCATCTCCACCCAGCTCGGCACAGGGGCGCGCAAGGAGGCTGGCGGCGCGCTGGAGCGAGGCCGGCTCGCGGGGCGCGTGAGCTAGGCTGCGGCCCGGCGCGAGTCCGAGCGCGGCGCGGGCGCAGGCTCGGAGCGGGCGCTGCGCGGGCGAGCGTGCACTGCGTGGGAGCGAGCGGCCTCGAGCAGGGGCGGCTGCGGCACGGGCCCGCGGCAGGCGTTGGCGCGGGCGAGCGGCGCGGGCGGCTCCAGGCGGCGCGCAGGCGCGCAGCACGGCGGCTCGGGCGGAGCGGGCGCTCGGGCTGGCGCAGGCGCGCGAGAGCTGGTGAAGCGCGCGGGAGCGGCGGCAGCAGCAGGCGCTGGGCGGCCGGAGCAGAGGCGCGCGTTCACCGGGAGGCGGAAGGAATCGGAGGACACGGTGACACTGGGGCCTCAGCAACGATGGCAAAGCTGAAGGAGTTCTTGCACAGAGGTGAAAATCGTATTTGTGCTGACTGCAGCGCACCTGATCCCAAATGGGCGTCAGCTAACATTGGAAGGACTACCAGAAAGCCCAAACTTCAGTAATCAAAGGCAACCTAAATTCTGTCTGGAATGAAGAACTGAAGCTCTCTGTTCCACGGCAATGTGGACCTCTGAAGCTGCAAGTGTTCGATCATGACGTGGTGTCCAAGGACGACCTCATGGGGGAGGCCGAGATCGACCTGCCGACGATGATCAACGCCGCTACCCCGTTCGGTGATCCAGAGCTGCTGGGCGACATACAAATTTGCCGGTGGCTCAGGTCCAACAACAATGCGCTCGTCAAGGACAGTGCCGTGGTGGTTGCCGGCGGCAAGGTGAAGCAAGGGGTGACGCTGAAGCTGCAGCCGCACGAGGCGGTCGAGGTGGAAACAACGCAGCGCGGGTTCGACGCGCAGCGCAAGACTGGCGGCGGTGGTAGGTCAACCCGGATGACGTCGCAGCAGGCGGAAAGAGTGGCAGAGCTACATCTTGTGCGAGCAGAAGTGGCGCACAGGGGCTGCGGCTAGGCACGGCGGCCCTGCAAATAACTGGGCGGACATGCCGGATGTGTTTCTGCAGCACATGCGCGTGAGCAGAGGAGGCTTAGCCCATGAGCAGGAGGACCCTGAGGTTCGCGGAGGAATCAGCATAGCGAACCAATCCGGCCCTATCGGCTTCTCCAATAAATCCACGACATCCAGCAGCTCTTACCCTTCACCGATCGTCTGAGCAAGACCACGACACCTCGAGGAAGCTCCTGGATCCCCATCGAGCCTCTTCGATCCCTGTATGCCGGAACATCATCGCCATGGCAAAGCCAACCGCCATCACCACGGATCACCGTGAGGAATACCTCTCCGGTTATCCTCCACCCACTACAATTCCCTAGCAAGCTTCTTCGTCCTTCCCACACCGGAACCTCGCCACTGTCGAGCACTTCTCATCGCCGATCCTGTTCACCACGGGAATTCATTTTCCGTCTGTTCTCCTCCACAACCAAGGCTACCTCAAGGTTTGCCCTGATCCACTGAATCTTCCTAATGCCGGCGACTCCTTTGCCGGAACATCATCGTTATCTTCCTATTCTTTGTTTTCCCCGACCAGGGACTTAATTGCTTTGATTTAGAAAGTTCTAGGGTGTTCTTTGTAAAATTTCTAGAACCTTCTTTATTTCAAATCAGTGAACTTCTACATTCCAATGAATTTCGTAAGAAGTTCATAAAAATACAAATCAGTTTTGTTTGAATCCTTAGGTCAAAGTCTATAAGTTTTATGTTGTGATCTTGAGTTGAAAGTCTTTGATTTGTGGTCTAGGTTAAATATTAGGAAATGAATGCTTTATTTGTATCTTATGTGATATGCATGTGTTGTAGCTGAAAGGTAAATCATAGGATGTATGTCTCAAGTGGAGAAGTGTGATATTTAGTTAATCCTTTGACACGAATGCTCATATCCCTGCCATCAAGACGTTATCCTTGTCTTGATTGCAGTCTCCTTAAGGTCTTTTTCGTATAAAGATCCTTGTTAGTTCGTGTGTATCTGCTGCTTAGCTAATACATCTCTGCAGCTATGCTTCAGCATCGGCTATTAGCTCAGCCAATAAGCATCCGTTTCATTTGAGTCAATGATGTTTCTGTGTAACAGCTGTTAGCCGATGCATTTCTTTTGGTATGCTTCTACCATTGGCTGATTAGCCGATACGGTTGTTATCTTTCTAATGTCGGCTACTGCCGATACAATTCTGTTGTTCTGTCCAACATCGGCTGCACATAGTCGATGTATCAAAGGTGTACACACAATCTTAGGATTCTTGCTATCGGCCGATCCAAGCCGATTCTAGTTGTTTTCAATATCGGTCAAATATGGCCGATAAACCCTTAGTTTTCCCATCCTTGTCCACACACTTCTATCAACTGATTTATCGGCTAATAAATCGGCTATATATCTATCGGTCACATACCCTCAACCACACTCCAATCGGCTGCACATCTGTTAAATATATCCTCCTAGCACAAGCTCATCAGCCACATACTCTTCAGCCTAACTCCACACTTGTGGTATCTTTAGCCTAGTCTGATATTAGTGTTCTGTCCCACCTAGTTCTTGTAACAGGTCTAACTTAGATAACCCCATCGGCTGTACGTCACTCAATTGTTGTGCTGACGTAATCAAGCCGATACAACCACACCGAGTTACCTAGGATAACACTTAAGCACATCTCAGTTAAGACACAGCTGCTTTAGAAATCACCCCTCTGCTAAAGTAATCGATGCTTTCATTGATCAATTAGGAAACCGATGTACCTATCAATTGGCTACACAAGCCAAAGTACACAACCCTAGGTCAGTAAGATAGCACAGTAGACACGCCTCTGTTAGGCATGACCAAAGCATATCAATCGGCTAAACCTAATGCACCCTCATCGAATACGGCAAGATCCTTCCTTGTTCTATCCTTGGAGTACTATACTTTCAACGTTCCTCTCTATATCAGCTGATTTAACCTCAAGTGAACCCAAATCGGCTAATCCTTTCTACTCATATACAGAGATTGCTCATGCCGATTTCTCTTCAAACAGAAATCATGAGATTTCCTAATACCGTGCAAATAGCTTCCTCCTTTGCCAATTCTATCGACTAAACCCCTGTTGTTCCAATCGGCTTTGTTGTAATCTTCAACAAGTAGCCGATTCTAATTAGTTGTCCCCCTAAAACTCTGTCTAAGTTTAGTTCAGATCTTTCTGGTTGTTATATGAAGAGTATGTTAAATGAGTGTTGGATTGCAACTTTATTGTGAAGTAAGATAGTTTTATGTGCACACTTTGAATGTAATGCTGCATTGCATGTAGATACGACTACTTCTGCAAACAGTACCTACAAGATCTCCCAGAAGTCTGCGGAGGATATTCCTGAAGACCAAGTGAACGTCATCAAAGGATTATCTGAAGCCCCGAACCAAGTTCGGAAGATAATAATACTAACATCCCTAACTTCAGCCCCATTAGTAAAGGCAAGCCCCGATGCATATCCCAGTATTTCAATTTATTACAATTTCATTATTTTATTATATATCTTGCATTACGTCTAGGAGTTGAAATGAAACCCTAGTTGCATAAGATCTTAGAAATCCAATGTATTGTACCCGAGTCCTTATCGCTTAGATGCTCTACTAAGTAGGACCGGTAAAAGTCGGGTGATTTCTTGTCACTCGCGCGATATAGGAGTTGCTTGTTTACAATTCTGCAACCACTATAAGGATGATGGACAGGGTCATCTGCTATATCATGACCTAAAGGTTACCCTGTCTATTTTGATAAAAGTGTTAAGGTCGAAATGTGTGGTAGTGGTGGCTAAGCGTTTGAAAGTACTAGCCACATGCCGCGAAATATGGTAAGCGGTAAGCCTAGTAACCAATCAGCTCGGCAAGTGGACATACCTCCCACCACTCGTAATTTGGTTTTTCTCACGCACCGATGTGCGGGAGTACGTTCTGTAAGGCAGACAGGAATATGGGATCATGTAGTCGCGCTACAGACGTATGTCCTGCACAATTGGTGTGCGTACGGTCCTACAGTCGCTTGTGGTGGACCTGCTCCACGACCCGGAATGAAAGGCAAACGGTTGCTTCAGAACGATCTTTGGATGTTCCAAGCGTGTGTGTTAGGTTTACCTTGCAAGGTTGAAATTCGATTCAGGAATTGTCCGTTTCTCACGGAGATTGAGACTGCTTATCCCTTTTACCACATCGAGTAAAAAGTGTAATTATTGATGGAATAATCTTGATGGATGATAATCTCTATCTTGCTTGTTTAGTATAGGTGCTTACCTAGAATGGCTAATCAAGCTAGAATCTGAAAGCTAAAACTTGAAAGTAGATTATACTCTTTGTTGCTTTTCAGCTGAAAATGAACCCAGAACCCTTGAAATGCCTTCATGAGTTTAGTTACGGGCTAAAGTATACCCAATCCCGGGTAAGCCTTGCTGAGTATTAGTATACTCAGCCTTGCTAGTTATATGTTTTTCAGGTAATATCTTTGAAGATCCTACTCTTCCCCTGTCTTGTCCCTGTGCTCTTCCAGATGATTGGTCCGTGGAATGGGATCCGTCCCCGACCAATGCTGATGATGCCGAGTGATGTCGTGCCCGGGCTTAGCATAACATCCGTCTTGACGACACGTTGTGAATCGTCGCATATGTTTTCCGCTGCCAAAAACCATAACCTTAACAGTTTGTAATGTTTTCTCTAAATTTAGAACTTCGTACTGCTTTTGGAAACTCTTGTAATGTAATTCCCTGTAATGTAAAATATGATGGTGACTGTATCTCTGGACTCACCTTCGTGTGAGGTAACCTTATTTGATCCTGTATCGGTGGTTTATCGGGACGTTACCCGACAGGCCAAGGGATTATACCATTTGAAGCACGTTGGAGCCCTCAGGAATGGACTCACGTACTTGAGCCGGTATAATTCAGGTTGGTTCTTGTCACACCCGATTTATAAAGAACATAAATCGAGCAATCATATATGCGCCAGGATCAAGTCACGCATATATACAACAGAATCATCAAGATATCACAACACGTATCTCGAAATAACAGCGTATAAATTATAAATGAATATCTTTATTACAACTGAATCAAGAATCAGTTCAAGGAATGCGGAAGCGTAAAATAAATACATGAAGAATAGGGCACCACAGGGACATCAACTGGAAGACAACGCCTAGAAATCGTCGAGTCCGCTGATGTAGTTCTCCATGTCGCCGTGTACTGAGCAGTAGTCGAAGATATCCAAGAGAACAGAAGAGTGGAGAGGCAAGTGTGAGTACAAACTCGTACTCAACAAGTATAACACAAACTATGAGGCTCTAAGGTTAGCTGACTCAACTGCATTAGCTTTTAGACTTGGCAAAATTTTATTAAAACTAATTACTACAAGTGGATGAATTACCATAAACCCGAATTGTATAAGAAATTAATCAATATTAATTAAGAACTATTGAGAACCATCCAAACCACCAAGATAACCCCACTAATCAGACGGAGGATTTGGGCCGCTCATGACTGTGAGCACAGCTGATATATCAGTTTTACACTCTCGAGAGGTTGCACAACTTTACCCACAAGTCGTGAGCTACGCTAGTTGTTCATCACACTCTCTTAGGTGAGATGGCTAGCAAGCACACTACGAGACCGTTACAAAGGATCACGTTGGTAAGGTGTAACCGCTAAGGATTCTGGATCAGCGATGATGGGGCCCACCTCCGGGGGTACAAGCACACAACACAGACCAAGCCGGAGGAGCAGGGACCATTGAAGCCTACCACCCCTCTTGCCCACGCAGGTAAGTTACTCCCGAACCAACACGACCTAATTAGTAAGTAAAGACCGTCCCATTCCAGTCTTGTGGTTGTGCGGTTGTCCCAAGTTGTCGCTCTATGAACCGGTCCTTATGGAGAGTGGCCAACCAAGCACTAAGCACCGTGCTGGCCCCCTAAACCAAGTTTCTATCAAAAGCATCTTTTAAGGAGACTTGAGCCACTCAAGCACACAGCACAGAGGGCCACTCTCAGGATTAAGTTGCATATAGCCATTAATCAAATTTAATTAAAAAGGACCAACATATGTGTGAGAGCGTAGCACCTAGCACAACTAACCACAAATGCAACCCAAGGTATATATATAAGGATAAAGGTGGCTAGGAAATCCTTATAGGCATACAGAATTAAAATGCAATATGAAATTTGTATTTAAAAGTGATAGGATGTTCATGTTATACTTGCCTTCCTCAAAGTTCTCCTCCTGCTGCTCAAATTGCTCTGCAGAAAGGGGCTCCTGGTACTCGTCCAAAGGCTCAGCGTCTACTCACGATCGCAACGCCAAAAACATGGTCCAGCACATACACATACACATACATACAAACAAAGACAAAAGATAAGAAACATTACAACATTACATAAAACAGCACACTAAACTATGATAGAACTATTCTACGCATTACAACAATCGCGTGAGCGCAAAAACCAACTAAAACGGAGCTAAGACGCGAAATCTAGGGCTAAAACAAGGTCCAGGGGCTTTTCTACGAGAAAACAGAACTTCCAGGGTGTTTCTGGGCAAAAACTAGGGACCTAGATGTAATTAAACTATAGACACAGGGTCTAACGTGTAGAACTGCGCTCCAGGGATGGCGGACCCTATTTCTGGAAAGCTCAGGGCTTCGGTGCAAAAACAGGGCTTAACTGGAATTATCTTTGAACGGAGGTGGACTGCGGGTTGATTCTAAGGAAGCTCAGGGGCTCTTTAACAAAACTGCCATGGCTGAAGGGGTATCTTCTAATCTGGGCCGTCGGATCTGGATCGAACGGTTCGGCGCATTCCAGTTTGGACGGTCCGATCTGAACAGCGTGGTTCGGACGGTCCGATCTGGATCGGACTGGTCCGATCGGGTTGGGCTCGCAGAAACGGCGGGTCTGCACGGCGGCACCCGCCGGCGATGGCGTTCCTACCTCGGGTGCAGCCTATGGTCCATGATAGCTAGCGTAAGAGGGAGAGGGGACCGTGTTGATGCTCACCGAAGGTTTGAATTGGCCGGAGAAGCAGCGCAGGGGGGTCGACGTCGATGGCGAGCGGCGGCGCACGGACGGAGTTGGGGAAGAAGTTGCTGCAGAGGTCCTCCTGGCTCCTGGACTCCGTGGATCGGCTCAGAGTGGTGCTGTGAAGGTAACACGGGAGTTAGGGAGTACGGAAACACGCCGGCGGCGATCAATTTTGGTAGAGGCCGAGCTCACCGGCAATGGTGGTCGTGGCGGAATTCGACGGCGAGAGCGAGCTGGGCGTGGCTAGGGTTGCGGTCGCGGTTTAAGGAAGTCACATGGGAGGCGGCCTGGTGCTTAAGAGGCGGCGGGGATGCCCTATGCGTGCGTGCCGCGGACTTTGCGGTGAAAGCGGATCGCGCAACGGATTTGCGAAATCCCGGGCTTTGGGGGCTCGGCTTCTAGAAGGTGAGGGCGCCGGCGAGCCTGGTGAGTGGGCATCGAGCATGCTCACCGGGGGCGGAGCGGGGCCACGGGCAGCGAGGGAGCAGCCGGGACAGCGGAGGAGGGACAGGGGAGGTCGGGCATGAGGAAGAAGAAGGAAAGGAGAAGGGCTGCCGACAGGTGGGGCCGGCGGTCAGAGAGAGAGGGAAACGGAAATAACTGAGAAAAAGAACGGGAATGACTGAGAAAAGAAGGAATGACTGGAAAAAGAAGGAATGACTGGGAAAAGAAGGAATGACTGGGAAAAGAAGGTATGACTGGCCTACTTTCCTATTTCCTTCTTTTTTTCCTTTTTTTTAAAACCAACTCAAATCTATTTGAATTCAGTTCGAATTTGAATTCAACTTCTATGCACTCAACCAAATAAAAATTATGCACCAGCATGAATGCACAAACATGTTGAACCTAGAAATAAATTTTAATTCTTTGTGAATTAAATTATAAATAAATGCAAGCTAGGCAAAATAGATCCTTAGAAAATTACTGGAGCACAATTAAATTCATTATAAATCTTGAAATTTTACCTTAGGGTGTTACAGTTCTGCCATAAAAAGATCTTCGGGGTTGGGGGCAATCCTTAATGAAATGGGACGGGCTGCCGCAATTGAAACAACGATAGTTGTTGTTTCCTTGGTTGGATGGCAGAAAGCTCAGCCGCAGGCCTTGCTGCTGTTGCTGCTGGGGTTGTGGTGTCGGTGGTCGAGTATATCGGGCCTGATAGGGTGGTCTGGCTACCCATCTGCATGGTTGATTGTTACGGGATGGGGCTTGGGTAGCAATGTTCTGGACCAACCGATACCTTGGCGGTTGCGCAGTTGAGGGTCCAGTGGGTGTCTTCCGCTTCTTCTCAGCCCGGTGGGCTGAGATGCAGTCCTCTTAGGTGATGGCCATATTGACCAACTCATTTAAAGTGTCGGCCTTTACCGAATTCAGTCATTCCTTAAGCTTGGTATTCAGGCCTCGACGGAAATGATCACGTTTGCGGGCATCAGTGTCCGCATGATAACCCGCATACTGGCACAAGTGGTTGAAGACTTGTGCATATTGCATGACGGTGCGGGTTCCCTAAGTCAGATTCAGAAATTCATTGAGCTTTCGCTCAATGAGTCCTTTGGGAATGTGGTGCACTCTGAAAGCGGTCCGGAATTCATCCCAGGTGACGACATGACCAGCCGGCTGCATGGCATGGTAATGGTCCCACCATATGCAGGCAGTGCCGCGAAGTTGTTGGTCTGCGAAGAGCGCCTTGTTCTCATCTGAACATGAGGCAGATAACAGTGCAAACTTAGACTCCACAGTGCGGAGCCAGTTGTCAGCATCGAGGGGCTCATCTGCTTTATGGAACAGTGGAGGCTGGGTGCTGAGAAAGTCCTGATAATTAGCCGAGGGGTGTTCATCACGACCTCGGGACTGGTGATGAAATTGGCCCATCTGAGCCTACACTAGCTGGTTGAGGAGTTCAGTCTGTCGGGCCATGACCTCTACTAGATTTGGTGGGGCTGGTGGCGGTTGCTGGGAACCGCTAGCTTGGTCTGGCCGGAAACCTTCCGGGGTTCCACGTGTAGCTCCAACCATCTGAAACAAAGGATATATCTAGTATCAACCATATTCTTACTCCTATTTTCAGATGATATACTGTTAGCAGACTTGTAGTTCACATGTTTCATTTAACCAACTCATTTCAGATGCAGAGATATTGAACAAGATGACAGAATTTGAGAATTAGATTACAACGCAGACACTGGGTGTTCTTAACATCGTACATCAGGGTGGTTCGACTGCCACGGGTCAAACTATATGTACACATGCTGCATATATTACAACAAGCGGCTTTAAGTCTAGGTAATCTACTCACGACCTATGTCACAGTATTCTACACTAAGTACATCTGAAAGATCGACGATTTAGATGGACTAAAAATTGTCGAGGTTGCCTACGGAGGACTGGCTGCTGGAAGAGGAATGATCTGGCTGAGGATTGGGTTCTGGGTCTCCATGCTCGGAGTCGAGATCGAAAACCCCTTCAATTTCCTCCGGGTCTTCTTCTCCACCCTCAGGTACTACGGGTACAGCAGGAGGTACCAGTTGCTGCTACAGTTTGTCGATATGAGCATGGGCATTATCGACCTCCAGGATAAGGTCATGAATTTGCTCTTGGAGAAATTCAATGATCGTGTTGCGTTGAGTGATTATGGCATCACTCTCATTGATCTGATCCTCCCGGTGAAGAATAGCCTCCTCACGTGCTGTGATGATCTCCTCCTTCTCCGTGACCAAGGCTTGAAGTTCTACTATCTGAGTGACCTGTCGATTAGCATTGCGATAGTGGCCTTGAGCTATACCAATCAACTGACCCATACCACGGCGAAGCAGGATCTGATAATGGTGCTGGACATTCATGAACCTGATAAGACCACGGAGTGTTTCTTCAGCTGAATCTCCCAACAAGTGGCCATAATGGGCTATCCTGAAATTCCACTTAGGATCACCAGAATCTATTGCAGGGAATAGGCCGATAGGATACCCTGCAACTTCCATGGGATGCTGGTTGCAGAAAATGTGGTGGCCTCCAGAGCTGCAGTCTCGATGGTGTCGATGAGACGATAACCAACCACATCGACCTCAATGAGCTGCCACTGAGAACGGAAAGGGTGCTGAGGAATAGTCATTTTAACTCTGCACCGGGGAACACCCTCCTTTCTATACTCCACTCCATCGTACTGGGGAGGCTCGGTGTAGAAGAATAGACTAAGGGATTCCCATAGAAGACGGGGAAAACCCTCCCAGTGCACGGCATCGGTGTGGAGGTGCCCTACATGATCCCAAAAGAGGTTTGATGGAGCCGCCATCTGAAATAAGAATTCAGATGGTGAGATTTGGAAGAATACTGAAAATCTAATTAAGGCTGTCACAAGAATCCTATTAAAACCATACTAGAGGTAAACAACACTCTACTCATCCTTAAAAGAACAACATATTCAAGCATTCCTTTTGTTTATTATTGGATTATGCATGCACGTACTATTCGACCTCACAACCAAAACAACTGCCGAATATCTTCGGACTTATGAAGTTAATTTCGGTGGCATGACACATACGTCTCTCACCAATATCTAGTTGATAAGTCCTATCCATCTTAACCTCTTAATCATGGTTAGTGTACCTGCAGAAGACCACATTTATATAATCTGAACCTTTCATGGCAGCACAACATGAAAGCGTTCCCAAACAGTACTGTTCACTATAGAAATAGTATCCGTACAATTCCCGCCGTACGGACAACGTTAGCATACGTTACATTTGCAACGTATTCACGGGGGTACCGTATAAAATGGGGGTATGAACAGCGATCGCCATACCCTGCGCCGAACCATATACTCCCAATATATTCAACCTAAGTTGATATATTGGCAGCATCTCAAGTAGGCCACTGCTTGAGAAACAACGTTCGGTTCGCATCACCGACGGGAAGGCCAAGCTCCCTCAGTTGGCTGAGGATCCTTACCTTCTTACCTTACCATTGAAGGTGTCATTACAAAGTATAAAGTTGGATTGTGCATGAATTTAAATTTTGATAGAAAGTAGTGCTACAAGTTACAGCTATATTTTTTACACATATATATATATTGGTAGCCACTAGATTACTCCCATATAATTTGCTAGGGCTTTGCGTTCTAAGCACCAACCTTAATGAATCCAACGCACTTTGTAAATTCATTTGTTTAGCAAATTTTTATCCTGAAAACACCTTTTAAGAGCTGCTGCAGATGTAAGAGTAAACCTACAGCTCTGATACCAGCTGTGGCAGAACCGCCTGAATTATTTCGGCTCAAGTGCGCTTAGTCATCGCTATACAGCCGATACTAACTTAACGCACTTCAAACGGAACAACTCATTGGTCTGTCGGGTCTCCGCCCGATGCAACCA
The DNA here is from genome assembly GCF_002211085.1 of Panicum hallii. NCBI lineage: Eukaryota > Viridiplantae > Streptophyta > Magnoliopsida > Poales > Poaceae > Panicum > Panicum hallii. Next base: position 35,630,909 of record NC_038045.1, on the reverse strand, counting down.
CGGTTCAACAGGATCGAAGCAGGTTTACCTCGCACGAAGGCGAGTTTACAATTGCACACAACTCATCAACTTTTAAATCACAGGTTATTACACATTATTACAAAACGTTCAGACTTGAGTAAACTTATACAAACTGTGTTCAAATGACAAGCTAAACAGCTCATCCAGGTTCACAGTGGAAGCAAAATTAACGCGTGACTATACTCATCGCGGAGGTGAGCACCACACTTAGCCTGAAGTATGGAGTCATTCAGGAGGGTCACTGCCAGCCGGGGACGGATCCCACTCCACAGACCAGCCAAACGGAACAGAAGTTGGCCATGCAGGACTATCCGTGGGGTTCTCGAGGGTTATACCTAGCAAGACTGAGTATACTAATACTCAGCAAGGCTTAACCGCTTCATGGTATACTTAGCCATGTAACTAGACTCATGAAGGCTTGCAATGGTTCTGGCCTTGCAATGGTCTACTTTCATGTTTTAGCTTACAGATTCTAGTCTTATTAACCATTCTAGGTAAGCACCTATTCTAGACAAGCAAGGTAGAGATTAACATTCATCAAGATTATTCCCGCAATCGTTACTGTTATTACTCTATGTGGCAAAAGGAATAAGCAGTCTCAATCTCCACGAGAAACGGACAATTCCTGAATCAAATTTCAACCTTGCAAGGGTAAACCTAACTCACACGCTTGGAACATCCAAAGATCGTTCCGAAGCAACCATTTGCCTTTCATTCCAACTCGTGGAACAGGGCCACCACAAGTGACTGTAGGACTGTACGCACACCAGTTGTGCAGGATATACGTCTGTAGCATGACTACATGACCGTACTCCTGTCCGCTATGCGGAACATACTCCCACACGTCGGTGCGTGAGAAAAACCAAATTACGAGTGGTGGGAGGTATGTCCACTCCTCGGGCCGATTGGTTACTAGGCTTACCGCTTTACCATATTTCGCGGCATGTGGCTAGTACTTTCAAACGCTTAGCCACCACTAGCACACACTGCGACCTTATCAACTTTTATCAACACAAACAGGGTAACCTTCCGAGTCATGATACTGCACATGACCCCATCCATGATCCTTATAGTGATTGCAAGATAGTAATCATTCAACTCCTATATCGCGCGAGTAACAGGAAATCACCTGACTTCTACCGGTCCCATTAGCAAAGCATCTATCCGATAAGGACTCAGGCACAATACATAGGTTCCTAGTATCAATGCATCTAGGGTTCCATTTCAATTTCTAGACTTAATGCAAGATATAATATATAAGCATAAAATTGTAGTAAATTGAAATATTGGGTTATGCGCCGGGGCTTGCCTTCTGGAGCGGGGCTAGAGTCAGTGGTGTCAGAAACTTCCGAACTTTGGTTCAGGGCTTCAGTTATAATCTCAACAACGTTTACCGGGTCTTCAGAAAACCCTTGATCTTGTTCCAAGACTAGCTCGTAATCTCCATCGTCGAGTGTCGTTGACTCTACAATATATGCAATAATTTTAATGAGATGGTTCTTGAGTTAAGGATTTTATTTCACGATGAAGTTTCAATTCATTAGATTGGTACACATAAATTCATAAAGCAAGAGGTCTAGATATAAACTTATTATTGGCTCTTTAATCCAATTACCTTAATTAGTTGAATTAATTGAATTAGATTAACAAGTTTGATTTTTAGTTTGAAAATCATAAAGGTTCTGATCCTGGATTTTTTTATGGGTAAGCTTATTCCTATTGGATAGGCTTACTATGATTTTTTTGAAAATTTTCTGAAAATAAAAACTAGAGTATTTAAATTTAGTGTAAATGTTAGGTTTAGTTTCAAATCTTAGGTAAACACTGTTATAAATTCTTGGAAAATTAATTAGGGATTAACTATCAATTTATTAACCTATGGTAAAAATATCTAAGCATGAAAAGTTTAGGAACATGTTTGAATAAATTTAAATCCTTTCAAACTTGCTTTGCACAAAATTTAAAAGAACTTAAACACCAGAGCAGTACTGAGCGTGAAATTTTTACACAAGCTTACTCATGACCTAAACAGACTACACACCAAAAATCACAAGAAAATAAGCTTGTATGCAAAAGTTATACATGCCCAAGATACCCTTTTGGCTGGAGTTTAAAATAATTCAAAAAGTATTTAGTTTCAAACCAGACTTTATTAACAAAAGTTGTAGAATTATACTTCTAAATTCCAACAAAACTGGTTTGGTAATTTTTGGATTTTTCTACACATTCCTATGGATTTTACAAGTTGACAGCTAACACTAATTAAGAAACTTGCAGAGAGGCCCTCGGGTTATTGCACATGGGACCCCAATACGTAAACTTAGATTACAATTGGGTCCTTGCTGGGTCGAGACAGCGGCCATGGCGCTTGACCGGCGTGTTCTCACTGGTGGCGCGGGTTTGGCCGAGGGGAAACTGGTCCTACACGACCTACAGGATGGGGTGCACATGCCGGTGGGAGGTGGGCACAAAGGGAAGCGGCGGAGCAAGGTCGATGGCGAGGAATGGCGGCGGCCGTGACGGCGCGTCTGTGTTTCCGGTGAGGGGCTGGTGAACATGGAGGGATGGAGCACGCACGAGCATCATTGAGTCATAGGGATGCTATTCCCGTACCTGGTTCAGCAGGAAGAGGGGCGGAAGGGGGTCGTCGACGGTGAGGCGGCTCAGGTTTCACAGGCGGCAATGGCAGCATGGTATTTCCTCGATTCCGGCTGAGGAGAGAGTAAGGCTCGGCGAGGGTGGATTGAGGGGCAAGCAGAAGCGGTGAGAAAGCTTTAGGGTGCTGGAATTGAGGTGGGGCAGGTCGAGGTGGTGCGGAATTCCGGCGGCTGGCTTGATGGCTCGGCTTGACACTCGTGGAGAAGAAGGGAGGGAAGGGGAGCGAGAGAGGCTTCGGTCGGGCTTTATAGGGAGGCGCAGTGCGGTAGAGAGGGAGAGAGAAGTGCACGGCCGGCCGCAGACCCACAACGCCGGTCGGGCTGTGACGACGATAAGCGGCGGTGGAGAGCGGCACGCAGACAGCAGGGTAGCGTGGTAAGGCGGGGAGAAGCCAGCACTGGACGAGGAAGCCGCGGCGTGGGCACAGGAGCGGCACGTGGCACGGTTAGAGCAGCGCTGTAACACCTCAAAAATTTGCCAAAATAAATCACGCGCTAGAGTGTTTCAAAAACTTGTTCGTCATCAAAGCACGTTCAAACCCTAGCCCTAACCCTCTCCGTTTTCCCCGCCATCGTGACAACCGACACCGAACTTGACCGCTATCCCATCTTCTTTTCCTCGCACCAAGTGCATCGCCTGCCCGTTGCCCTCGCGTGGCCGCCCGGCCGTAGTGACCGCCACGAATAGCGCCGGCACGAGTTCTCTCTCTTTTTTTTCCTCTCCATCTCTTTTCTCTCTCCATTTCTTTTTCTCTATTTTCCCTCCCCTCTCTTTTCCTTCTCCTCCTCTTTTCCTATTTGTGACAGTTTATGTGCTTGTAAGTTAGACATATATTTGTTAGTGTGAAATAAGTGTTTGATTGTATAAAGCTTGTGTGTGTTATGTGAAACTTTTGAAAATTTAAAGTACAAGTAAATGGGTATTTTTGTAATTATGGAAAAAAACTAGGGTTGTTTCTGTAAAATATATTTGAATCGGAGGTAATTTCAAAATAAATGAAATATATTTTTCTTATTTTATGTCTTGTAAAAAAAAATATATATATATATTTATCCAAAAGTTTCATTGGAAATGCGTGTGTTGAAGTGTGTAAAAATTTTGGGTAAAATGGTTATAATAAGGGTATTTATGTAATTTTATAAAAGAACAAGTCCTTTTATGCAAAATAGGTGATTTACAAAAGTAACTTTCCAAAATTACTAGAAGTAAAAAGGTAATAATATAAGCAATCATGACTTACATAGCATCTTGCAACAAGGCCCAATGTTATATGTAATTTACACTAACAATGACAAAGATTTTATAAAATTCAAATTTAGTCCAAGTCTTAAAATAAAACTTCATATTTTGAGTTTTAGAGTTTAAACCCTAAAACAAAGTTGTAGAACTTAAAAAGTTGTACAACTTTTATTTTGGTCACATTTTTGTTTGAGCCCTAGAACAGTAGTTAAATTTGTTTTTACCAAAAGGTCCCTGTAGATTTCAAAAAATTACAAATGAGTCCTTAGGAAATTCACTTTGTCTTCCTCCTCTGGCGCTGCTTTGTTCCTGCTCTGCAGCCCACCGCTGTGCCGACCCTCATCGCCACCTCCTGCTGCAAACAAGTACACGCGTCTAACTGTGCTGCTCCCTTATCCTCTCCCCGCGCTGAGTATTTCCCTGCCTCCCTTCCTCCTCTTCCTCACCGGCAGCACTGTCCAATTCCGTTTTCCCCTTCCTTTTCTCCCCCACTGGCGACACTTTGCTCTGCCCCCAATCCTTAACTCCACCGGCCCCTCCCTCTCTCTCCCCTCCACGGCACAGGCAGCGGCGGCCGGCGCTGGGGCAGCGCGCGCAGGCGGCAGCGCAGAGCGGGGGAGCGCGCGCGGCTGCGGCCCACGCGAGCGGCGTGTGCGCGCAGCAGGCGCACAGGGAGCGGCGGACCCGGGCAGGCGGCCGCGCGGGCTGGCGGCGGCTCGGCAGGTGCTGGCGGCGCGCTGGTGGAGCGAGCGGCAGCACAGGCGGGCGAGCAGCAGGCCCCGGAGCGGCTCGCGGGCATGCAGGTGCGCGTGGCGCGAGCAAGCGGAGGCCGAGCAGGCGCGGTTCGGTACGGCCACAGGTGTCAGCGCGGCTGCGGCAGGCGGCCGTAGCCCAAGCGGCAGGCGGGCCGGTGGTGACCCAAGGCGGCGAGCGGAGTATGCAGGCGGGCTGGCGGTTCGGCGCACGCGTAGGCGGCGCGGCTGCGCGGCGGGCCCGGGTGAGCTACGGCCGCAGCCTGAGCGCGTGGAAGCAGGCAGGATGCAGTGGCTGGCGCTGGGCGGAGCACGGCCAGGCAGAGCGCAGGAGGGCGGACGGCAGGAAGGGAGCAGGCGTGCGCAAGCGGTTGGGCCGGGCAGTTCGGCTTGACGCGGAGTACGCAGGGCGGCTGTGCGCGTGGGAGCGGGCTCGGGTGAGCGGTTCCGAGCGGCTGGTGGCGGCACGGGTACAGACGCCAGGCGAGCACATAGGCTAGGCCGAGTGGTGTAGTGTAGGTGGCCGTATTCCACGTCGGGGAGCTGCAACACGAGGGGGAAATTGGAGGGCAGGTGATACGTGGTTGTTCGGGCGACGCGCGCGTGGCGCGGACGGCGGGTTGAGCGGAGGCTGGGCCGAGCACACGGACGAGCGTGCGGAGCGCGCGGCGCGACCACGGTTAGGCACTGAGTGGCTCGGTTTGAGTGCGCACAGGCACGACGCAGGAGCGGAGCTCAGGGCTCGCGATGCCGCGGCGTGACGACTCGGCGCGGACCCGCACGGGGCAAACAATGGAACCGCGCGTGAAGGACGTCGGAGATCGTTGTGGAGCGAAGGCGGCGGTCAGACGTGACGAGCTCGAAGGAGCCTCTATGCAACCAAACACAACTGTAACGAGCTACAGCAGATGGAACTCGCCATTACCGCCGGTGAGAAACTGAGGGCCTTTCTACGAAGCTCTTTTATTATTTCATGTGTGCAAAGCAACTAACTTATAAAATTCGTAGGAAATGATATAAAAATCGTAAAATGTCAAATGAAGATGTTATGGAATCCTTGTGAGTAGATTTATGCAGTATGTGTATAATTTTGTATGTGTTAGTAGAAAAATCTCACTTTAGACTTTTGCTTATACTTGTTAGGGTTAAATTCGTATCTGTAGTTGTACTGCTCCAATTGCAATGAATTACAATTCATTTATATAATCTTTCCAAGTTGTTGAAGAACAACATCCTTGGTAGGTTAGACATCTAGGTATGAATTTCTGAAGTTACCCGTCAGGTTTTGCTCATGTGCTGTGTAGTCCTTAATGTTTGTGATGTTATGTTTGTGATGTTTGGTTAACCTTCATTTATATAGATGCTTATGCCTTTACCCTGGTTTTAATTGCAATCTTGTTAGAGCCCTTTCTATATAAAGATCCTGGTCATACCTTGTGTATCGACTACTTAGTTGATATACCTTGTAACCAGGCTTAGCAATCGGCTATTAGTTCAGCCGATTTTCGATAGACGTAACCCTATCGACCATGAGCCTTTTGACTTCTTCCTTATCGGCAAAAGCCCCTCGGCCGATGTTAACCACCCTATCGGTCCGATCCAATGTTAGTGCCCTAATTGACCCAGTCCAATCTAGACAACCGCGTTGGCTATACATCAATCGGTTGTTTTGTTGGTAAAATCGAACCAATCAAACACTAATTACTTCGGTTGACACTTTAGTCAAGAGTCGGATAGGCACATTCAATAGAGAACGTATTTATCAGCTAAGCACAGCCAGTACAGCATAGGGAATCGGCTACTTGTGCCGATTCACAAATCTAACGCATGCGCATATATTAGCTCGGTCAATGTTCACACTATCGACTAGTTTACCAATGCACAATTAAATAGTTACATACCCTGATCGGCTAACATGCTGATGTTCACAGATCGACTAGCCATCCGATTTTGATAACGTATCGGCTGCACATAGTCGACGTATCAGAGATACACACACAATCTTAGAGTTCTGTTATCCACTGATCTAAGCCGATTCCAGTTGTTTCCCATAGCGGTCAAATATGGCCGGTCAATCCTTAGTTTTCCCATCTTTATCCACACTCTGTTATCAGCCGATTTATCGGCTGAGAGATCGGCTATATGCTTACCGGTTACATACCCTCAACCACATCCTCCTTAGTCTAACTCCGCACTTATGGTCTCACCAACCTAGTTTAATATTCATATTCTGTTACACCTAATTCTTGAAATAGATCTAACTTAGATAACCCCATCGGCTGTACAGCACTCAATTATTGTGTTGACGAAATCCAGCCGATGCAACCACATCTAGTTACCTAAGATAACACTTAAGCACATCGTAGTTAGGCACAGCCAGTGCAGAGTAGGACAATCAGCTACACAGCTGATATGCCCCAGTAGATATAAGAAAACATTAAGGATGAAAACCGGCTACACAGCTGATTCACCAATCGGCTGAATACGCTGAGACACAGACCATACGGATACATAGTTCGACTAGTCTATCAATTCACCATCGGCTAGTTACTCACATTAGTCAACTAGCTATGCCAATACATCACTCGACTAATTCTACCCGATGTATAAATCGGCGAATGTGCCGATACACTAAATCGGCTAGAAGGTCAAATCGCTGATCGACTAGTTTTGCTAAAGCATGGATCCGCTATGCTGATACGCACGCGATCAGTTAAGTACGCCGATGCTCACACAGATTAGTTAGGACACAGCCGCTTTAGAAAACATCCCTCTACTAAAGTGATTGATGTTTTCATCGATCAATTAGAAAACCAGTGCACCTGTCAATCGGCTACCCAGACCAAAGTACACAACCTTGGATCAGTAAGATCGCACAGTAGACACGCCTCTGTTAGGAACGACCAAAGCACATCAGTCAGCTAAACCGGATGCATCCTCATCGGTTAAGACCAAGACCTATACACCAACCAATTAGATAATCAAACATGCTACCTAAAGAAGTTAGTATGGATGTTTAGGGTAACCCCCCCTGTTGCCTAACGAGACTAGTTAGTTTAGTTAATACTCGATAAATGACTGCCCAGTACAGGGTAGTTAGGTTGTTTGTTGAAATGTAATGTTCCTTTATTTGGATTGCAACTTTATCGTGAATTGAAATGAAAGTGTATGCATTCATTAAACTCCATCTTGCATATCATATAGATTCGACCACTCTCGCCGACGGAAATTACCAACTAATCCCGGAACCAGAAGGAAGTTATTCTGAAGACCCCGGGGACTTCGTCGCGGGATTATCTGAAGTCCCGAACCAAAGTTCAGAAGATATTGACTTACTGACTTCAGACCCACCAATAAAGGCAAGCCCCGGACATAACCCCTACTTTATTACACTGCAACCTATATTATTTATATCTATCTGTATGCATTAGGTTCTTAGGAGTTGTTTGGAAACTTAGTTGCATAATTCCAGGGACCTATGTATTGAACACTAGAACTTGAGTTCGACTAGCTGCTATGCTTATAGGACCGGTAGAAGTCGACTGATTTCCTGTCACTCGCGCGATATAGGAATTGTAATGTTAACATTCCTGCTATCACTATAAGGATGCCGGACGGGAGTTTTATGAGGTATCATGGTCAAGATGATACCCCGTCTGTGTTGTGGAATTTGATAAGGTCGCAGTGTGTGGTAGCGGTGGTTAAGCGTTTGAAAGTACTAGCCACATGCCGTGAAATATGGTAAGCGGTAAGCCTAGTAACCGATCGGCCCGAGGAGTGGACATACCCCCACCACATGTATTTGCTTCTTTTGGTTACTTTGTTCGACGTGTAGGCATACGTGTTGCTGGGCAACCAGGAGTACGGGTTTTGTAGTCGCGCTACAGACGTACGTCCTGCACTTTGGAAGTGCGTATGACCTGCAGTCGCTTGTGGTGGCACTGATCCACGAGTCGGAATGAAAGGCAAACGGTTGCTTCGGAACGACCCTGTGGTGTTCCAAGCGTGTGAGTTAGGTTTACCTTGCAAGGGTTGAATCTCGATTCAGGAATCGTCCGCCTCTCACGATGAATGAGACTGCTTGATCCCTTTACCACATAGAGTAACAAGAGCAACCTTATGATTATCAAAGATGATATTTGATTAAAGATTCTACCATGTTTGAGTAATTATACGTGTTTACCTAGAATGGTTAATCCACTAGAATCTGAAAGCTAAAAGTTGAAAGTAAGGATCTACTCTTTGTTGCTTTTCAGCTGAAAACTCTACCCAAAGCTAAAAGCCTTCATAAGTCTAGTTACATGGCTAAGTATACCATGAGACGGGTAAGCCTTGCTGAGTATTAGTATACTCAGCCTTGCTAGTTGAATATTTTTCAGGTGATATCTATGAAGACCCTACTCTTTCCTTGCCTTGGCCCTGTGCTCTTCCAGAGGATTGGTCCGTGGAATGGGATCCGTCCCCGGCCAGCACTGGTGATGTCGAGTGATGTCGTGCCCGGGCTTAGCATGACATCCGTCTTGTCGACGTGCTGTAGATCATCGCGTATGTTTTTCCGCTGCTAAAAATCATAGTTTAAACAGTTGTATTGTTTTCTCTAAGTTTGAAAACTTTGTACTACTTTTATAAACTCTTGTAATGTAATTCCCTGTTATATAAAATGTGATGGTAAATGTATCTCTGGACTCACCTTCGTGTGAGGTAACCTTAGTTGATCCTGTGTATCGGTGGTTTATCGGGACGTTACCCGACAGGCCAAGGGATTATACCGTTTGAAGCACGTTGGAGCCCTCGGAAGTGGACTCGCGTACTTGAGCCGGTATAATTCAGGTTGGTTCTGCCACAGCTGGTATCAGAGCTATAAGGTTACTCTGGAGATACATTTTACCTTAAAAATGCTTTCAGTATAAAAGATTAACCAACAAAGTATTTGATAAAACTACGTTGAATCCGTTAAGGATTATGCTTAGTACGTAAAGCCCTAGGGTAATGCTTATAAGGGAAATAGAGGTGGCTATAATATATGTATATATAACCCTAACTACCAGCATTATTTTTCTGTCAAAACTTAAATTCATGCACAACCCAACTTTATTTTTTGTAACGACATCTTCGATGGTGAGGTAAGAAGGTAAAGATCCTCAGCCAACTGAGGGAGCTTGGCCTTCCCGTCGGTAATGCGAACCGAACGCTGTTTCTCAAGCAGTGGCCTACTTGAGATGCTGCCAATGTACCAACCTCGGTTGACTACATTGGGAGTATATGGTTCGGCGCAGGGTATGGCGATTGCAGTTCATACCCCCGCATTTTGCGGTACCCCCGTGAATACGTTATCTCGATAACGTATGTTAACGTTGTCTGTACGGCGGTAATTGTACAGATGCTGTTTCTATAGTGAACAGTAATGATTGTGGACGCTTTCATGACATGCTGGCATGAAAGGTTCAGTATATACATATTGTGTTTTCTGCAGGTACACTAACCATGATTCCGAAACTAGGACGGATAGGGTTTATCGACTAGTTAATAGTGAGAGACGTATTTATATTATGCCACCGAAACTGACCACGTAAGTCCGAAGATATTCGGCAGTTGTTTTTGGTTTGTGAGGACGTGTAGAACGTGCATGCATCCTGACATCTTGAATTGACTTGATTGTCTTGTTTGTTACGTTGTTGTACTGAAATATGTGCTTGTATCTGAATGCCTGTTTGACTTTGTGTGGTAGGAGCCAACGTAAACCGCTAGGCTAACCTAGAGTGAGAAGGTCTTTTGTGAATCAAGTGAATTGGGTTATGTTTGAACCCTATCACTGATCCTAGCTTGACCGCTAAATCCAACCTTTGATCTTGCTTTGAATCTGTTTTAGCAGAAGCATTGAACTTCTTCTTTGATGGTTAAATCTTGATAGCTATCATCGAACCCTTCAATCCATCATCTAGTGATCTATCTATCCTCTCCTGATGTTGTACCTTATATCATTGGCTATTCTGGTTACAACATCTGAAAGCTGCACCTTCAATTTTTGCTCAGATGATTTTAAGTAAAATAAAAGATTTATGGCAAAAGTCATGCATCATAACATATACTATCTTTGGTTAATGCATGGTGTTGCATCATCATCGAAAGCCCGTAGACTAACTAACAAGTGCGCCTCCTGTACAACTTCGGGTATCCTGGGTTTCCTAAGATCTATCTTGTTGTTGTTGGCACTACAAGGTTGCTATTCTTCTTTTGTGGTGGTGTTTAATCACATGACCATGTTGCCGTGACGGAACCTAAGGCCTCATGTGTGCTGCAGCCATATGATTGAGCCATTAGGAGCGCACTGGCGACTAGGTATATGTGACGTAACCTCACTGCAATCTCTTCTTATGCAACCTTACTAGTGTCCTAACTTCTAATCTTTGTCTAAGGATATAGGACTAACCAAGTGTTAGTTACGAGCGAACAGTTGCAAGGTGCGAGTCATGTGCGTTACTAACTCATGCGGCTATGCATCATGTTTTATGCATTTCCTATGTGCATACATTGCAAGCGTCGTTATTCTTGCATCATGGTGTATACATCATTTGGTCAGAATCATGATGATTGCATTGTGTCTTATACGTCATCTTGATCATGCATTGAATCCTCTATCCTCGTATTGCATCATCATTGCAATCATGCATTTCAACAGTGCATCATGTTCATGGTTATATACCAAGCATTGCACTCTAAGCTAGAGCATTTTATCATTATTCCTTGATTGCATTGGTATAAATAGGCATGTTTTGCAATCAATATCATCTAAATCATTTAGATAATAAACTCCGAGCAGAAATGTTTCAAACATCAGTTATCAATCTCTCGCATTATCCTCACTTGCTATTCATGAGCTTTGTGATGAATGTTGCCAACATTTATCATCGTCATGTGATGATCTTAGCTCTGCGAGAACTCAATCATCTTGTTCTCTCTTATCTTGTCAAACTCATCCGTATACGATCTATCCATGCTCTTGTTACACTTATCTCATCATACTCCAACGACTTTTACTTCTCTGGTGTGTTTGTTTCCAGCCGCATTTAATGGGTGATTTGCTTCTCTTCCCTTAAGAGTCTTTCGTCCGAATCTCGGGACGAGATTCTTTATAGGGGGGAAGGCTGTGACAGTTTATGTGCTTGTAAGTTAGACATATATTTGTTAGTGTGAAATAAGTGTTTGATTGTATAAAGCTTGTGTGTGTTATGTGAAACTTTTGAAAATTTAAAGTACAAGTAAATGGGTATTTTTGTAATTATGGAAAAAAACTAGGGTTGTTTCTGTAAAATATATTTGAATCGGAGGTAATTTCAAAATAAATGAAATATATTTTTCTTATTTTATGTCTTGTAAAAAAAAATATATATATATTTATCCAAAAGTTTCATTGGAAATGCGTGTGTTGAAGTGTGTAAAAATTTTGGGTAAAATGGTTATAATAAGGGTATTTATGTAATTTTATAAAAGAACAAGTCCTTTTATGCAAAATAGGTGATTTACAAAAGTAACTTTCCAAAATTACTAGAAGTAAAAAGGTAATAATATAAGCAATCATGACTTACATAGCATCTTGCAACAAGGCCCAATGTTATATGTAATTTACACTAACAATGACAAAGATTTTATAAAATTCAAATTTAGTCCAAGTCTTAAAATAAAACTTCATATTTTGAGTTTTAGAGTTTAAACCCTAAAACAAAGTTGTAGAACTTAAAAAGTTGTACAACTTTTATTTTGGTCACATTTTTGTTTGAGCCCTAGAACAGTAGTTAAATTTGTTTTTACCAAAAGGTCCCTGTAGATTTCAAAAAATTACAAATGAGTCCTTAGGAAATTCACTTTGTCTTCCTCCTCTGGCGCTGCTTTGTTCCTGCTCTGCAGCCCACCGCTGTGCCGACCCTCATCGCCACCTCCTGCTGCAAACAAGTACACGCGTCTAACTGTGCTGCTCCCTTATCCTCTCCCCGCGCTGAGTATTTCCCTGCCTCCCTTCCTCCTCTTCCTCACCGGCAGCACTGTCCAATTCCGTTTTCCCCTTCCTTTTCTCCCCCACTGGCGACACTTTGCTCTGCCCCCAATCCTTAACTCCACCGGCCCCTCCCTCTCTCTCCCCTCCACGGCACAGGCAGCGGCGGCCGGCGCTGGGGCAGCGCGCGCAGGCGGCAGCGCAGAGCGGGGGAGCGCGCGCGGCTGCGGCCCACGCGAGCGGCGTGTGCGCGCAGCAGGCGCACAAGGAGCGGCGGACCCGGGCAGGCGGCCGCGCGGGCTGGCGGCGGCTCGGCAGGTGCTGGCGGCGCGCTGGTGGAGCGAGCGGCAGCACAGGCGGGCGAGCAGCAGGCCCCGGAGCGGCTCGCGGGCATGCAGGTGCGCGTGGCGCGAGCAAGCGGAGGCCGAGCAGGCGCGGTTCGGTACGGCCACAGGTGTCAGCGCGGCTGCGGCAGGCGGCCGTAGCCCAAGCGGCAGGCGGGCCGGTGGTGACCCAAGGCGGCGAGCGGAGTATGCAGGCGGGCTGGCGGTTCGGCGCACGCGTAGGCGGCGCGGCTGCGCGGCGGGCCCGGGTGAGCTACGGCCGCAGCCTGAGCGCGTGGAAGCAGGCAGGATGCAGTGGCTGGCGCTGGGCGGAGCACGGCCAGGCAGAGCGCAGGAGGGCGGACGGCAGGAAGGGAGCAGGCGTGCGCAAGCGGTTGGGCCGGGCAGTTCGGCTTGACGCGGAGTACGCAGGGCGGCTGTGCGCGTGGGAGCGGGCTCGGGTGAGCGGTTCCGAGCGGCTGGTGGCGGCACGGGTACAGACGCCAGGCGAGCACATAGGCTAGGCCGAGTGGTGTAGTGTAGGTGGCCGTATTCCACGTCGGGGAGCTGCAACACGAGGGGGAAATTGGAGGGCAGGTGATACGTGGTTGTTCGGGCGACGCGCGCGTGGCGCGGACGGCGGGTTGAGCGGAGGCTGGGCCGAGCACACGGACGAGCGTGCGGAGCGCGCGGCGCGACCACGGTTAGGCACTGAGTGGCTCGGTTTGAGTGCGCACAGGCACGACGCAGGAGCGGAGCTCAGGGCTCGCGATGCCGCGGCGTGACGACTCGGCGCGGACCCGCACGGGGCAAACAATGGAACCGCGCGTGAAGGACGTCGGAGATCGTTGTGGAGCGAAGGCGGCGGTCAGACGTGACGAGCTCGAAGGAGCCTCTATGCAACCAAACACAACTGTAACGAGCTACAGCAGATGGAACTCGCCATTACCGCCGGTGAGAAACTGAGGGCCTTTCTACGAAGCTCTTTTATTATTTCATGTGTGCAAAGCAACTAACTTATAAAATTCGTAGGAAATGATATAAAAATCGTAAAATGTCAAATGAAGATGTTATGGAATCCTTGTGAGTAGATTTATGCAGTATGTGTATAATTTTGTATGTGTTAGTAGAAAAATCTCACTTTAGACTTTTGCTTATACTTGTTAGGGTTAAATTCGTATCTGTAGTTGTACTGCTCCAATTGCAATGAATTACAATTCATTTATATAATCTTTCCAAGTTGTTGAAGAACAACATCCTTGGTAGGTTAGACATCTAGGTATGAATTTCTGAAGTTACCCGTCAGGTTTTGCTCATGTGCTGTGTAGTCCTTAATGTTTGTGATGTTATGTTTGTGATGTTTGGTTAACCTTCATTTATATAGATGCTTATGCCTTTACCCTGGTTTTAATTGCAATCTTGTTAGAGCCCTTTCTATATAAAGATCCTGGTCATACCTTGTGTATCGACTACTTAGTTGATATACCTTGTAACCAGGCTTAGCAATCGGCTATTAGTTCAGCCGATTTTCGATAGACGTAACCCTATCGACCATGAGCCTTTTGACTTCTTCCTTATCGGCAAAAGCCCCTCGGCCGATGTTAACCACCCTATCGGTCCGATCCAATGTTAGTGCCCTAATTGACCCAGTCCAATCTAGACAACCGCGTTGGCTATACATCAATCGGTTGTTTTGTTGGTAAAATCGAACCAATCAAACACTAATTACTTCGGTTGACACTTTAGTCAAGAGTCGGATAGGCACATTCAATAGAGAACGTATTTATCAGCTAAGCACAGCCAGTACAGCATAGGGAATCGGCTACTTGTGCCGATTCACAAATCTAACGCATGCGCATATATTAGCTCGGTCAATGTTCACACTATCGACTAGTTTACCAATGCACAATTAAATAGTTACATACCCTGATCGGCTAACATGCTGATGTTCACAGATCGACTAGCCATCCGATTTTGATAACGTATCGGCTGCACATAGTCGACGTATCAGAGATACACACACAATCTTAGAGTTCTGTTATCCACTGATCTAAGCCGATTCCAGTTGTTTCCCATAGCGGTCAAATATGGCCGGTCAATCCTTAGTTTTCCCATCTTTATCCACACTCTGTTATCAGCCGATTTATCGGCTGAGAGATCGGCTATATGCTTACCGGTTACATACCCTCAACCACATCCTCCTTAGTCTAACTCCGCACTTATGGTCTCACCAACCTAGTTTAATATTCATATTCTGTTACACCTAATTCTTGAAATAGATCTAACTTAGATAACCCCATCGGCTGTACAGCACTCAATTATTGTGTTGACGAAATCCAGCCGATGCAACCACATCTAGTTACCTAAGATAACACTTAAGCACATCGTAGTTAGGCACAGCCAGTGCAGAGTAGGACAATCAGCTACACAGCTGATATGCCCCAGTAGATATAAGAAAACATTAAGGATGAAAACCGGCTACACAGCTGATTCACCAATCGGCTGAATACGCTGAGACACAGACCATACGGATACATAGTTCGACTAGTCTATCAATTCACCATCGGCTAGTTACTCACATTAGTCAACTAGCTATGCCAATACATCACTCGACTAATTCTACCCGATGTATAAATCGGCGAATGTGCCGATACACTAAATCGGCTAGAAGGTCAAATCGCTGATCGACTAGTTTTGCTAAAGCATGGATCCGCTATGCTGATACGCACGCGATCAGTTAAGTACGCCGATGCTCACACAGATTAGTTAGGACACAGCCGCTTTAGAAAACATCCCTCTACTAAAGTGATTGATGTTTTCATCGATCAATTAGAAAACCAGTGCACCTGTCAATCGGCTACCCAGACCAAAGTACACAACCTTGGATCAGTAAGATCGCACAGTAGACACGCCTCTGTTAGGAACGACCAAAGCACATCAGTCAGCTAAACCGGATGCATCCTCATCGGTTAAGACCAAGACCTATACACCAACCAATTAGATAATCAAACATGCTACCTAAAGAAGTTAGTATGGATGTTTAGGGTAACCCCCCTGTTGCCTAACGAGACTAGTTAGTTTAGTTAATACTCGATAAATGACTGCCCAGTACAGGGTAGTTAGGTTGTTTGTTGAAATGTAATGTTCCTTTATTTGGATTGCAACTTTATCGTGAATTGAAATGAAAGTGTATGCATTCATTAAACTCCATCTTGCATATCATATAGATTCGACCACTCTCGCCGACGGAAATTACCAACTAATCCCGGAACCAGAAGGAAGTTATTCTGAAGACCCCGGGGACTTCGTCGCGGGATTATCTGAAGTCCCGAACCAAAGTTCAGAAGATATTGACTTACTGACTTCAGACCCACCAATAAAGGCAAGCCCCGGACATAACCCCTACTTTATTACACTGCAACCTATATTATTTATATCTATCTGTATGCATTAGGTTCTTAGGAGTTGTTTGGAAACTTAGTTGCATAATTCCAGGGACCTATGTATTGAACACTAGAACTTGAGTTCGACTAGCTGCTATGCTTATAGGACCGGTAGAAGTCGACTGATTTCCTGTCACTCGCGCGATATAGGAATTGTAATGTTTACATTCCTGCTATCACTATAAGGATGCCGGACGGGAGTTTTATGAGGTATCATGGTCAAGATGATACCCCGTCTGTGTTGTGGAATTTGATAAGGTCGCAGTGTGTGGTAGCGGTGGTTAAGCGTTTGAAAGTACTAGCCACATGCCGTGAAATATGGTAAGCGGTAAGCCTAGTAACCGATCGGCCCGAGGAGTGGACATACCCCACCACATGTATTTGCTTCTTTTGGTTACTTTGTTCGACGTGTAGGCATACGTGTTGCTGGGCAACCAGGAGTACGGGTTTTGTAGTCGCGCTACAGACGTACGTCCTGCACTTTGGAAGTGCGTATGACCTGCAGTCGCTTGTGGTGGCACTGATCCACGAGTCGGAATGAAAGGCAAACGGTTGCTTCGAAACGACCCTGTGGTGTTCCAAGCGTGTGAGTTAGGTTTACCTTGCAAGGGTTGAATCTCGATTCAGGAATCGTCCGCCTCTCACGATGAATGAGACTGCTTGATCCCTTTACCACATAGAGTAACAAGAGCAACCTTATGATTATCAAAGATGATATTTGATTAAAGATTCTACCATGTTTGAGTAATTATAGGTGTTTACCTAGAATGGTTAATCCACTAGAATCTGAAAGCTAAAAGTTGAAAGTAAGGATCTACTCTTTGTTGCTTTTCAGCTGAAAACTCTACCCAAAGCTAAAAGCCTTCATAAGTCTAGTTACATGGCTAAGTATACCATGAGACGGGTAAGCCTTGCTGAGTATTAGTATACTCAGCCTTGCTAGTTGAATATTTTTTCAGGTGATATCTATGAAGACCCTACTCTTTCCTTGCCTTGGCCCTGTGCTCTTCCAGAGGATTGGTCCGTGGAATGGGATCCGTCCCCGGCCAGCACTGGTGATGTCGAGTGATGTCGTGCCCGGGCTTAGCATGACATCCGTCTTGTCGACGTGCTGTAGATCATCGCGTATGTTTTTTCCGCTGCTAAAAATCATAGTTTAAACAGTTGTATTGTTTTCTCTAAGTTTGAAAACTTTGTACTACTTTTATAAACTCTTGTAATGTAATTCCCTGTTATATAAATGTGATGGTAAATGTATCTCTGGACTCACCTTCGTGTGAGGTAACCTTAGTTGATCCTGTGTATCGGTGGTTTATCGGGACGTTACCCGACAGGCCAAGGGATTATACCGTTTGAAGCACGTTGGAGCCCTCGGAAGTGGACTCGCGTACTTGAGCCGGTATAATTCAGGTTGGTTCTGCCACAGCTGGTATCAGAGCTATAAGGTTACTCTGGAGATACATTTTACCTTAAAAATGCTTTCAGTATAAAAGATTAACCAACAAAGTATTTGATAAAACTACGTTGAA